>NC_081134.1:13292788-13329709 GCF_958295425.1 Solea solea
CGGTTGAAGATAATCACGTGAATTGAGACGTTGCTATTGAAATGGCACACAGACATTCCGCCAAGGTTAAGCAAAAGGTCAAACTTTCACCAGTTTTGACAGAGTTGAGATGTCTCCCTGTCTGGCTGCCTCCAGAAGCCTCTCCTCCCGCCGCCTCGTCTCCCTCCTCTCTGCAGCTGCACAGACAATCACAGTTTGAGAACAAAGGGCAGCTGATGGACACTGATGAGAAGCTATCAGCGAAATATTCCCATCATTCCATTCATACCCTCCAGCATCGTAATGATTTCATCATCCTCCGTGACATCTTTAGGGATTTGAGCCGTTCCATTGATTATGTTGGCACAGGCATCGTACCGCAGCAACAACAGCACGATCTCCTTAAAAGATCCAAAGATAAATTAATTAGAAAGAAATCCGAACATAACTTGTCATCACGCATATGCCTCATTTGAAGAGGAGGGGATCTTTGGTGGAGCCTGTGACAGTGATTTAAAATGACTTCAAAGAAATCTTGAAATCTTGAATTATAATGAAGAGCATATCCTATTATAATAATACGAAGTGACAGGAAGATGTTTTTTTTTTCTTTTACCTTTCTACCAGTGGAGGCTGCCTTGTGCAGAGGGGTGTCACCCATGCTATTCTGCACATTCACATCAGCACCTGCCTGCAAATGATAATCCATTATGTAAATATGACGGGGGGCAATTGGACAATAATGCATGCGCATGGCAAAATGAACACACATCAGCTCTCACCTTGAGTAATTCCTCCACCACGTCTCTGTGTCCAAAGTAACAGGCCATGTGGAGGGGTGTCCACCCTGGGTTGCCTTTACATCTAGCTACAGTAACACCAAATTAAAAACATAAACAATAGAAATGTCTCTGAGGTAAGTGAAGTCAAAGCTTAATCAAGTAAAGCTCATCACGACATACATCTGCAGTTGACGTTGAGCGGCGTGTTTTGGTCGATCCTGGACTCAAGGAGCTTCTGAATGAAAGAAAAACTGCCTGCTTTAGCATGAAGGAGAAGCTGCTCCTCAGCTGTCTGCACCTCCATTGCTACTTCAGTAATTAAGCTAACACACACTTGCACGTCGATGATATTTTTGGCACGAGGTCACATTATTTGGCACAAAGGTAAACGGGAAACAACTTTTTAAGTGTCGAGAAACACGTCGTAAAATCACACGGACTTTCCTGTAGTTCAGTCAGACACGAGACGACTCTCTGGCCGAAATATGAGCGCGTCAAACAGCTGACAGCGGTTTGCAGACGTCACGTGTCCAAATAGCTTCTGAACGGCTCTGAGCAGGGGCGTAGCTAAGATTTCAGCCACGCCAACAGTAAGTCCCCCATGATGCTAAAATCAACATTTTAGTGATTTAATCACGTATAACTTTTCCTCGACCCCAAACTTTCACGAAAAGAAATGACCAGGAACTCTGGAGGGGCGGGGCTGTGTGCTGAAGTACACGAAAAAAGAATAACTTGTTCATTTCACAATCGATCATTTAAAAAAAAAAAAAAAATGTAGTTAAAGAAAAGAATGTACGACAAGGGGATGGATGACGAGGTCCAGGCTCTTTTGAGTGTATTCAGGACTTCGAGTCGGCGACATGAAATGGTCAAGAGTCGTTTCCGGAACTTTGAGATGCGGTGGAAATGCACTACTGGACATTCTTTTCCCCAGGTAAATAAGTTCCTGCTAATAAAAGTTCCTGGAAATGTTGGCGGAAAATTGGTTAATTATTGCCTCACTCCAGACTTTTCCTCATCATCATCATCATCAATACATAAATACATAACAGCTACTAGTGCTTGCCTTAGTGTAACATTGCAAATAATACAGAGGCAAAATGTGTTGTGTGTTTTATTTGGTAATTTCATACAATTGAGGTTCTCTACATAATAAAAAAAACAAAAAGAAAACTTTTGTCTCTTCATCAACTTTTGTGGGGGCCCCTGACTTGTATGTGCTTTAATGTTTACCAGTGGGCAGGTCTGGTGCTTGTTGTTTCATTTTGACTCACAGTGAAGAAGGAGCTGCAGTCACTTTTTGTCAAGTGACAAAGTGTATTTTATTGATTGCACTGACTTTTCAACAGGTTAAAGGGACTAGGTTGTCTGAAAAATGTCAAATACAGCCATTAAGAATAAAGGCAAGTCAGTTTGAGACAGACACAATATTTCAGTGAAAAGGCAGGACATGCAGTCACTTTGTTGGCTTTATACAAAAAAGTTAAATAAGTAAAAAGGACTGAGTGGGTTATGGTTGCCCTGATGTATTAAATAAAATGATTTTAGGCAGAAAAAAACTGTCGATAGGAGCTCTAATCACCTTTGGACAAATCAGAAATTGTACTACATTGGTAACATAAGCTCTTTAAGATACATTATCCCTCTTTCCTCTTGTTTTAATACATAATCTACACATTCACAAAACTACAATGTTCATGAACAATAAAAATCATCCATCAGAGCCTTGTTCTTAATTTGTACACTAGATGGAAGCATTTGCTGCACCAGATGTTTCTTTGCATATTGGACTGTGTTTGTTTTCTAACTTTCTGCCACAGAGACAGTGTTTGAATTCAATTTACAAATCTGCACATCGCGGCCACATAAAGCCATGACTTTACCTTTATGTCATTCATCGTAGACACTTTGGGCCCCTCTTATTTGTTGTATTAGCTGCAGACATCTTTGATTTATTGAAGGTCAGTTCTCCATGTGTAGCTTTGAAAGCCGTGCTTACTTCAAGCAATTGGGTCCCCAGAGATATGTGCGTATCTGGAACGGAGGGTAGGCACATGCTGTAATGAAGGTACATGTCAAAGACTACTTCAAAGATGAGTTACCGAGTCACTTATGAGAGGAAAGAAGTCTTTTTGAAGGGCTCTGTTGCTGGGGAATCTCAAACACAAGATGGAAAAACCCACAGTAGAGCTGCAGATAAACTCCCAGTGGATTAGTTTTAAATTCCAAATAATGCCACAGACAAAGGTGGGCTGTGTACATTTTAATATAAACGGCAGCATTTGTCAGCATGAAACAACAAGCATATCTGCTGTGAGACTAACACAGATGTGTTGCATCTGTCAGAGTAACTGCAGAATTTATTGTCAGAGAGAAATAATGGTGTACATTTTTGGTGTGCAACCTTTACCCTATATTTGTAGCAATGTTTCTATGTTTGTGCAAGTGTATAATCACTGAAATATAAAATAATCTTTGTTTTGTTTTGGGCTTTTTTTTTTGCTTCAAAATAGGCCTTTTTATTAGTGTACTTTTGGCAAGGGCCTCGCTTTCAGGAAGCTACCATTTTGAGCTGCCATGTTTCTCCATCAGCCCAGATGGTCCAATCAGCATAAAGCATAAGTTTCATGATTTGCACCAAATGCTCACAATCCAAAGACAACCGACATCCACTTTGGTATGCAAATACCAACATAGTTTTGTGTGTAGCAATCTGCAGTCTCAACATTAGATGCCACTACACACGTGACCCTTAAAAAACAGCAATGTTACTCCGTCTTAACTTTGTCTCATGTTTACACAGACAAAGCTCGCACGCACCACCTCACGTGAAAGAAAACAAGCACAGCTTCTTACTCATTTTACAACAGTTTCTGGTATCTTCTTGATGGATGTAATTATCGCCACGCTTTTATGTTGTTTGATGAAAAGAAATGACTACATCCATCAGTGAAGCAATGCATCAAGGTGGTCTTTTCAAATCATTGAAGCTGAGATGATAGCAATTTTGCCTCACAGTCCAGACATATTTGCATTTTACCCTGGATAATTCTCCCTATATTGGTCTAACAGTGAAATAAAACCCTAGTGCTTGGATTCAAAGCAGATTCTCTCTTTGTCCTTGAAAAAAAAGAAACGTAGGCATCTACATTTAATTTGATCACATACGTGCATATCTGTCTCTTAGTTAATTACAATAAACGTGAAGTTATGGAAACACCGCTGCAGACATTAATCAAAGCATATTCATCAAATCAGGTCTAGAGAGGACAGAACCACACTGGGCTAGTTCTTGCTAATTAGCATGGCAATTATTGTAAGCTGTCACAGTTCTTAAGCAATGGGGTGGACTGTGCTCCAGAACGTAATCCTTCACAAATTACAAGATAATGGAGGCAAAAAGAGGCCACTGCTTCAAAAGGAACCAAAAGATAAAATCCCCAACAGGGACATTTTAGGGACAGACATTGAGAGAGAAAGAGAATGAGAGGGAAAGGTAGGGGGGATGAAGTACAGCATGTATTCCCTTTACACAGAGCTGAATAGGAGAGACCAATTTCGAAAAAAGGGCCCAAAAACAAAACAAAAACAATGTATCTCCAAAAAACAATAGTCAGTAAGTATGATGTGCAGCATGACACCAGTGGATGATTTAGCCCACATCATATAGTCATCCAACCTTGGGTCTAACATGCTCATCTGGTGCAAGAGCAGTTAATGTGCAAAAAAGCTTGCAGCACTTTGCGTGAAAACAATCTACTGAAGTGTTTTTAATGAACACTACATACAACTGTGGTGCCATTATACTGTAAATTCAGCATGATAGGACGGGCTGTGTGGAATGCCCTGTTCACTCACTCTTTACTCATTTAGCCTACATACTGTAGGTAACATACACTGGGAGACAGATGACTCAGAAGCAGAGAAGACAAGTCCAGTTCAAAATTCAAACGCTCTAGGGTAGGCAAGGTCACACACAGTAGGGCAGTCAAAATCCAGGAAAACAAGTCAGGCAAGGGCAAGGTAAAAATTGTACAAACTGGGTCAAAGATCAACAGGCAAACACTAGGAAGAATGCAAGAGAGCAAGGCACACTAGGGAAACAAAAGGCAATCTGGCAAGGACATGTGGTGAATGCTGGACTATATATACACAGGATGACCAGGTAAAACCACAGAGACAGGATGTAGGTGTAGTAAAATAAAACAAAGACCAGGAACAGGAAGTGGAAAACAGGCAAGTATCAAAAAACAAAAACAAAAAAACAAGCCTACCAAACTTTCATTTATTCATTATTGTCTGATTTTCTTGGGAGTTGAAGCCAATCCCACATTAGGCAGGATGATGCCACTTAATGTGAAATATTTAGGCTTATAGCAGATGCAGTTTGTGGGGAGGAAAATGAACTCAGGACATTCCACTCAAAAATAGGAGGAAACTCAACAGCAGTTTGGGGAAACAGAGTGGAGCTGAACAGACAAATTGACAAAGGGGACATGTCCAGCCACATTTTGGCAGGGCCTGCCGAAAAGTGACTGCACCCTATAACTCTAGATTGGTAGGGCTTACGTTCTCTATCTTTTCAGTATGAGCAGTAGAGGAAACCAGGTGCATGTACAGTGAATTTGGTCAATATCGCTCCTTGCAATTAAGAGTTGTAGGGTGCAGTCACATTTCGACAGGGCCTGCCGAAAAGTGACTGCACCCTATAACTCTATTAATGGTTCAGGTAACCAAATTTTATTATAGATGAGTTGGCTGACATCTTCTCACGGCCTATTCTCCTGTCACTCACATGCACTTCTGTGGGGGGCATGTAAAAGGGGGCGGGAGGGGTGACAGCCGTTAACTGTGACAAAAATTTCAAATGATAAATGAGTCAAGTTATTGGTTGTACCCGAAGCAATACGATTTATGCAAAATCACAGTAATGATATTAACAAGTTAATCCAAAAATGCACAGGCCACAGTTGTGGTCTTGACCGGTCTTGAAATAAATTCTTAGTCTGCTTTGTCCGAGACCGAGACAGGACCGAGTAAAATTGCAGTCGTTTCCGAGACGAGACAGAGACCTTCAAAAAGTGGTCTCCGGTCTTGAGACCGGTCTCGAGTACTACAACACTATAGGACAGAAGACTAATAGGGTTTATAGGGATACGTCGACACAGCTGGACCACATAATGGAGAGGGAGACAAATAGACAGGATGGAAAAAAACAGGAATTAAAATATCAACAGATACATTAAATAACATCAAACTAGAGATTTGGGCAAATGAGCCCAAAAGTCACGATTAACATCCACACCCTTACTTTCACTGTGTGACAAACAACAAAGATGAACAAAAATGAATCTGACTCTCACCAGACTGTAATTAAACATTGATAATAACATGAAAGGCTCTCAGTCTGAAGGTAGGGTGGGGTCTCCTACTCAGGAAATATTATCACTGGTGCCACATTTATCTTTTTTTTTTTTGACTCCTCAGACACATTCATTGTATCTTTAAACTGGTCTCAACAGCCATGTCTCTTGAACATTAACCCCCGGCGGATCATCAACATATCATTAATGTTTATATGAGGAATATAATCCTGAAATACTGTAGAATTAACAGGACACTGTTTAGAATAGATTAGATATTTGCCTTTAGTAAGGAAATTGAAGTAACAGCCTTATATCAAAGCATTCTTAATGGGAATTTACACATTTAAAAGCAAGAGGGAGCAGTGCATCTTGCCAAACTGCAATTTAAAAAAGCTACCGGTGTTGTACGCATCATGATAGAAGTGAACATAAAGCATGTTCTAGAAAGACAAAACAAAAGACATTACAAAGGATGTGTTGACTCTAATTAATGTATTGCCCTTTTAGCCTAATCAAGCCTCACACATCCTGGTTATTTAACATCCCAGATTTCCTTTTAAAGTTGACATAATTTGTGTAGTAATAATTACAGCACAGTTTCACACTGATGACTTATTCAACAAATGCTGGTGTGAGGGTGGGGTACACTTATACACGGATTAACCAGCTTGGAACTTTTGAAAATGAAATGAAAAATTTAACAAGTGAAAAAAAAAAAAAAAGAATTCTGTGACGATGAGGCACACCCACAGCATTTCAATGAGCCTCTGTGGATGTGGAGCATAAGGTAAATGCCAGCACCCTTCATCTCACAGGCGGCTCTGCCAAAAACTGTGAAGCGGTGAAGCCATTGAACTACGGGTTCAGCTCTCTCATTGATGTCGGGCATTTTAGAATGTGAACTGTGACGGCTCTGCATGAGATGTAAAGATTGACACTACCATAGCACTCGTGCCACGGCCTAAATGGTGATGCATATTCTATAGTTATAAGGAGAAATTCATCATTGCCGCTTTATCCTCCACATGAGGGTCACATGGGGCGCTGGTGCCAATGGGGTGAAGTCCAGCGGACACACTGGACAGGTCACCAGTCCATCACAGGCCACATAGAGACAAATAACCATTCACTCTCACAACTACAGTCAATTTCAAGTGTCCAATTTGCCTAATCCCCAAATCTGCATGTTTTTGGACTGTGGGAGGAAACCCACGCACACACACACACAGGGAGAACATGCAAACTCTTATTCCGATCAGGTCTCAAATCCAGGTCTTCTTGCTGAAAAGTGCTAACCACTATACCAACCGTATGGCCCGATCAGGTGTACTTCCATTGTATGGTAAGAACATTTTTTTGATTTCAGAGGGCATTGGACAAAAAAGAGACAAACTACTCGACCACCTGTCATCATACACTTTCACTAAGAAGAACCAAAAACAGTTTTCTGGAAATGAACAGACATGAACTGAGCTTCTGCAGTGAGTGACAGAGACACTGCTGTGAGGAAGACACAAGCATGTCGTTTTCAACCAAGGAGTTGGGCAGTGACACCAGACTCCATGTCCACTCCTCAGAAGAGCCCGCAGAACTCTCTGAAAGCACGACTCTAGGTCCATATTGCAACTGTTTGCTGCCATCGTATTGCTTTGCTGTCTGGCTTTATCGGCGCAGCTATCAGATGTGACATTAAAAGTATCACTCTTTGTGCAGAGTGGGAGCGTCGCCACGCTGACACAAGAATGAAACACTGCAGTATTGAGAAATACAGAAAAAGTCATGTGGAGCTGATGGATAGGCTTGGTTGGTTTGAATGTAACTCACATTATTACATCTTTAATGAAATGTTCCAGATATGCTGAAAAGGTAGAATATATTTGTAAATTACAGCATGCTGTATTATAAATATGGTCTTTGAAGGACTTTAATATGGGGAACTGGGACATCCACTGACATCTTATCATTTAATTACAGCTGTGATTACTTTGAATAGGCAGACTGTTACAGTATGATAGCATCAGTACTCCAGCCTAGCATCCAAACACAAACACTTGAGCACTAGAGTAATGGAGAGCTACTGCACAGCACAGTATAATTGGCAACAGTAGAGCCTCTGTGCAGCCTCTTTGTTTCTGAGTGCCCTCTATGTTCAGATGACTCACCTCACATGCATTTTAAAATCCAATGACAATGCACCTGCTCAACTAATTGCTGCCCTGACACACTTCTTTCTGCATTGTGTTCAATGTGCAGTTCATGAAACTTCCATTTATTTTCCAAAATTTCCACACAGTACCAGGAGGAGCAGTGTCGTGCGAGCGCTTTAATGATTTATCATTAATGTTGGTTTGGGTTGCGTCACCTGTGTGATCACTACATTATGCATGGCACTTATTAAATGATTTTTGGAATAAAAGATGTTTACTCTGGTGAAATCAAATCAAACGCAAGAGCAAAACTGTTGCTAAAGTTTTGCCACTTATGGGGAGTTTTTCCCCAATTATAATTCATGATTCATGCCTCATGATGGCAGAAAGAAAAACTCATTTTTTTTTTTTCTGTGAGAAGTGTCACAGCACAACAATAGTGTAGCCCTGCATAGTTAAAACATAAATGCATTAGTTTCCATGGCGGCACATCACCAGTTTCTGTGATGTCTTTGTGTCTTTGTTGAATATTTCAATAACTGCCATTCATAACTAGTGGGTGCTTCACTGTCATTAGCCGTGTTTATAAGCAGCCCCAGATGACCTGAATATTTAAGTTATATTTGGCTTTTAACAGACAGTGTTGTTAATATGAACACTTGTAATATGATATGAATAGTTTTCATTTTCATTTATTAGTGTGTTATTCAGACTCTAAAGACAGAGCAGTTGTACTGGTTGTGAGTTGCTATCATGTACAATATAAGATTGAATGTTGAATCTGTTCAATATCCACCTTTATTTCTTTTTTTGGAATTATGTTATTTCACAAAAATATGCATGTTGCTTTCTGAGCCGTCAACCATGATGCGCACAAGCAGAAACCAAGCATTCCGCACATGGCGAAGTGCTCAGGCCTTTATCTTTTGTCAAAAGTGAAATTCTGGAAGGGAACATTGAAGCACATGATGGCACAAATGAATTAAAAATTAATGAATATGCATTTGGGGGGGAATATTCAAAAACACAAAAACACAATTCGAACAGATATTTCACTGGGGCCTGAGTGAAGCTGCATCGAGACTCCTACACTCGCCATGTGCTGTTGCCTGCAGTGGAACCTGTGTTGCAACAGTGATGTGACTAACTCTGAGAGATGGTGGTGGTCCCATTTGTGAGAAAATAACAGTAATTTAAGCTGGGCTCCTTCAGTCACTTCTGCTGTTCTGCAGCGTTTCTCATTTCTCTCAGACCACAGCTGGGGGACTGACAGAGTTGTATCAGAATGCAAATAAGGCCTTCAGCTTCCTCCACTTTATATGTCACTGGAAGCTTAAATATACACACACACACACACACAGTAGATTAATAGGAGCATAGAATACTATACAAATTCCACTACTTGACTGTAGCTGCCATAGAATCTTCAATTACAAGTGGTGAACCTGTTGATATCACAAGGCTTGTTGTTGGAACTCTAAGTGAGACAACAATTCTGAAATACAATCTGCATTCTTATTGTTTTGTTTGTTTATAGCAGTGTTTGTTGTTGTTTGTTTTTAACCTCATTCATACCTTGTGCTCATTGGCGATGTGCAAATGTGTGGATATTTGAACAAAGACATCTAATTTATATAGATCTCTGCACACAAACACTGGCATACAGTTCTCCTTGTGCGGACTCAATTGTACCATAATTGTATGTAATGGAGTCATCATGCTTTCTCCTTCAGCCTTTCTCACCCCCCACAACGTTCCACGAGGTTGTTTGCTGGTTTAGTTTGAAAGCATATTCAGTAGTGAGAGCATGTGCCGAATGAATCAAATATGAGGCTTCTATAAATAGACTTCATTTGGGTTGAGATACAACTGGAGACTATTAAACAGGCAGACCGGTGCATGGGGTTGATTCACGGGATCAAAGAAAAAATAAATAAATCGACTATTATTGTATTAACTATGCCACTATCAGTTTTGCAGTTCAACAGAATGACAACAATAAACACATGAAAACAGGTTTCACTGAATAAAGTTGCTGCTGAAATAACATCATCTTAGTTATCTTAGAAGAAATGATGTAGGACTACATGTGTGACGGACTTACAGAGCAGGAGCAGCCGTTATTACCGGCAAATCATGCGCAATTGATTGTGCCAAGGCAGCGTTTTGGGGAGAGCGTTGTGCGCTCTCTTGTGTTTTTTCTTGGACACTGTGCTCAGGCTGAGAGAAAGCGCAGCGCTCTGAGCCCACAGTGCGCGCTGGATGGATGCAATGTCCATTCGCCGAGCACCTGTTGCTGCTGTCAAATTATCACCGCTGGACGACCGCGTCGCTCGCCTCACACCGGGACCATGTCGCAGGAGCAGACCGATTCCAACTCCAGTGGCTACTATTTTGACAGTGCTTCCAAAAAAGTCCAGGGCAGCCTCGTGTTTTCTGGACCCACATTTGTCATCTTGATGGTGATGATGGTGACTTTGGTTGTAGTGATAGTTTTGGGGAACGCACTGGTCATTTTGGCCTTTAAAGTGGACAAGAGTTTGAGGAGACAGTGCAATTACTACTTCCTCAATTTAGCAATATCAGATTTTCTTGTAGGTAAGTCCAGCCTTTATATATATATATATATGTGTATATTTATGTTTTTTTTTTTTTTTTTTTTTTTTTTTTTTTACTGAAACAACAGAATAAAATGTAGATTTGATGAAATAATAAAAAAAATGTGTTTGTTTTGCTATTTTCAAATATGAAATATGAAATCCTTAAACTATGATTTGGTGCTACCATGGTATGTCTGTCACTCTCCCTGTACTTCTTTCTTTCTTTCTTTCTTTCTTTCTTTCTTTCTTTCTTTCTTTCTTTCTTTCTTTCTTTCTTTCTTTCTTTCTTTCCACTGTCAGTGTAACTCAGTCATTCAATGATGTGATTTTTCACGCACACTCACCAGCATATGTCACTTCATTTCAAGGTTAACGTTTACAGTAATATTTATACCACTACTAATAAGTATGTCATATTGATAAGCATCTCTGAAACACACTTAACTTACAATTTTCTGGCTGTATACTTGACTGTTGTCATTGCCTTTCGGTTCATGCATGATAAAAATGAATGAGTGCACATGACTGAAATGTTGTTGTTGTTGTGTGTGCCACTGTTGTGCTGTTTATGCAGGGGCATTCTGCATTCCAGTCTACATTCCCTACACCCTCACAGGCAGGTGGACACTGGGCCGCGGACTGTGCAAACTGTGGCTGGTCATGGACTACCTGCTTTGCTCTGCCTCGGTCTTCAGCATTGTCCTCATCAGCTATGATCGTTTCCTGTCAGTCACCCGAGCAGTGAGTGGAAAATCTTGCGCCTGAAGAAATTTATACTTGAAGCATGAACATGAAATGAATTTTTTGTCGTCAATTAAACATGCTTGGTTTCCTATCTCGTTTTCTACTTCTAAAATAGCTTTTGTTTTGTTTTTATAGTTGTTGTTTTTTTTTTTTACCTTGTCGTCGTCCAAACGCTCTCTGCCTGTGGCTTAATTTCTGACTGGTGTGCGTCCCAGGTCATTGATAGGGGCAGTGCCACCTCAGTTGCCCAAATGTGTCCATCTGCAGAGGTTAATCATTCGTGACCCATTCAGGCCCAGTGCCACCCACCCCTAATTATAGTCCTCCCCCTTGATGAAGATAAAGAAAGTCACATTTTGACTTTGGGCCACAGAAAACAACAAACAACTGTCAACACACTCTAACACTTTATGGCTACTCTTGAAGACTTAAATATTTGCACTTTCCACGTCACTGTGTTCTAATCATTTAAACTATGTTAAACGCTATGACTTCACTGATTCTCCGTGTCTTAGCGCTTATGTGTCATTAGCATTGAATCTGTGGCCGTGGCTTGTCCGTGCATTAGTCGACCGACTGCATCCTATACACTGAGTGTCAACTCAGAGGTGGGATGAGGCTTGGAATAGTAGACAAAGAGAGTGTTCTGTTTCCCTTCACAAGCAGACACTTAACATCAGAGCAATGAATACAAATAACACCAGAGAGAGAGCCTCTTCTTTAATTAGCCAGCTTTGATCATAGCGATCCTCCTCCATGCCATGGTCCTTCTAAACCTGGAGAGATCAATCATAGCAGAAACAGGCCACCGGCAGCCAAGCAGCATTTTCCTAAAAGCATTTCTCTCTGAACATCCAAAGACAAAGGACCATCAACAGTCACAGCACAAAGTTTGTCTTTGACAAGAAAGACGGATTCAAATGGGATTACAGTCGGCAGTTAAATTAAATGGCGGCACATTAACAAAATGCAACATGCACTGTAACAGAGAGAAGCGATCACATTATGCTTTAGTTTTCATTACAAAAAAAAAAAAAACAAGCCGAGATTCATCCGACATGCTCCCCGGGGGAATCAAAGATTATAAGGATCATGTAAAATATCAGATTGGATTCACGAGGACACTTGATTCAGTCGAGTGCTACATCATTACGTGAACCGGAGGCAAGAAAATACCAAATTAATTTATGCAAACATAAACCGAGCCATTCCTCATTTTCTTTTGAAGAAGTGCAGTCACTGTGGCGTAGCTTCAAAGCAGCTGGAGAGGTTGTAAAGTCTGCTGCCCGCTGAACAAGAATGTGGACAGGGACATAGGATGTGACACTAATTGAGACAAGTGGTCATGAGAGGTGCTTAATTGACTTAACACTCATCCACATGCTTTTCTGTGCCGCCATGCTGTCCGGGTGTTGTAAACATTAACAATTCATGTGTTTTATCTGCATCCAAATGTGTTTGACTTCACATTTAATTGTGTGTCTGGTGGCGTACGATATAATCAAATGCTGTAATATTATATTCTAAAATTCTCAGTCGCGGGCTCGCTGGAGCTTTGGTGATCAAGGGTTTCTCTTTTTGTTGAGGTGATAGCGTAGAACGTGTTGCTCGTGGCCCTTAAATCTGGTGGCTCACTGTACCTGTGCTGGGAATTTAGTTCAATGAGTTATGGAAAACACTGCATTAATGCAATTAAGTGATTTGAAATGGTTGTACTTTGCCTTGCCTTAGTCCTTGCATGTTTCGCTGCCACCACAACAGGTACACATACCATCAGCTTATACATTATAATACAATGCTATAGAATAAACTGCAGGATCATCTTTTTTATGTCTTGCAGAGATTGTATTTTTCCCCTTAAAAAACGTCTGCAGTGATACAAGAATTCACCACCTGAGCAATTCTGCTCCCATTACTCAAAATATCTTGTGATTTATGCTTATATTTACTGCAGGTAAGTTATCGTGCCAGACAGAGCATGACTCATCAAGCCATAATCAAGATGATTGCTGTCTGGGTGCTGGCCTTTGTCCTGTATGGCCCAGCTATTATATTCTGGGAGCTGGCTGTTGGCAGAAGTCGTGTGCCAGAGGATGAGTGCTTCGCGGAGTTCTATTACTCTTGGTATTTCCTGCTGAGTGCATCAATGCTGGAATTCTTCTCTCCTTTCATCTCGGTGGCTTTCTTCAACCTCAGCATTTACCTCAACATACGCAGGAGGAGGCTTCACAGCAGGAAGGCCCAGCTGCACCTTCAAATGAGCGAGCCTGCCTCCGCTCAGGGGGAAGGCATTTCCCTGCCCCACAACTTGGGATTTGGGATGAAACTGGCTGTAAGAGGCTCCATCCACTCCCAGAGCTCCTCTCCCAGTTTGGGCAAACCAGATCCCTCACTCAGCAGGGCGATCCAACCCAGCCGTCTGTCCAGGGATAAGAAAATTGCTAAGTCTCTGGCCATCATAGTGTGTGTGTTTGCCATCTGCTGGGCACCATACACTCTACTGATGATCATCCGTGCTGCCTGCAGAGGGCGATGCATTCAGCACCACTGGTACGAGGTCACCTTCTGGCTCCTGTGGCTCAACTCTGCCATTAACCCCTTCCTGTACCCGCTTTGCCACAGTAGCTTCCGCAGGGCATTTAGCAAGATCCTGTGTGCAAAGCGGCACAGCACTCCATCATCCGTCCCTCGTGCTGGCCAGTGACAAGTGCATGGACAAACAATGTGCCAACGCCATGGATGGAAGCGTTCAAACCCATTAAGACCACAGCCTCAGCAAATGATGCCAAATGATGTTGGTAGTATGTAGTGTCATGTAAATTGCCAATCACTTTGCTGTGTTGATATCTAAAGTGCATTAAAAATAAATCATCATTCAAGCATGAAAACAAAAACACTGCCTAAAAAGACCTAAAATGCCAACAAAAATCTTATTAATGTCAATGAATACGTGTCGTTTTTCACTTACTGGACTGAATAATACACATGTGTTGCTGTTGCATGGGTTTGTTGACTGGAAAAGGGATAAGGGATACAACTGAAATATTCCACACTACACACTTACTGATAAAAAAAAACAAACAAACAATGCAAATAATGTAATAACGACAAGTGTCCGATGTACTGTACCGTGTTTATCTGCAGATATAAGGTGAAGAAATGCAATCACACTCATTGTCTACCTTGTTATACTGTATGATGGACATCCTCTTGAAAATAAAAAAAAGACACATTGGTTTATGGGATTTCATTCTCTACGCTGAACTGCAGATAAGCGTCACATATACAGTATATATATATATATATATATATATATATTCATTATATTCATGAAAAGTGCTACATCTGCTGTGAGATGATGTAAAAACAGATCACTATCACCCTCTGCTGTCAGTAAAGTTTATGTCATTACACGACGACAGCGATGGAAACACACAAGTGCCAGTGAATATATATGTTAATGTTAAATGTTTCTCCAAAACCTGACAATGGGACTTCCCTATTCTTCTTTTTTGGGAGTGGGTATTACATCCCATTAATAAATAATATAAGTATGCATTAATAGTGTCATTTCCTGCACTTACTTTACCCCAAATGTACAAAAAATATGTGTTTTTTTTACACTAATACACAACGTACACAAAATATTCACATTTTTTTATAACTATGATCTCATTAGTATATTGATTATCAATCATGTTGCCTTTAAAATACGACCGAGTAACAATTGCTACCGTTGTTTTTGACAATCTTCATTGCAGTAAACAGTAAAGTTTCACACTGAGCCACATAATAAAGAATATATTTATATATATAAAAAAAGGGCTCATACAGGTAGTTTGATTAGAGGGTTAGAAGCAATGTAGCTTGTCAAAAAGAACATTTAGCGTTCTTGTATTCATAAAAAAAAAACCCCACAGAAGTTGTTTACAAACAACACCTGAGCAATATTTTACTGTTAGGAAGAGCAAGTGTGTGTATCCTTGGGCCACTAGATGTCACCATTAACCTTTACAGCATCCCGCGTTTGCAGAGCGCGAGGATCAAGACTCAATTCATCATGGGATGAACACAGAGTTTTGTTTCTGTGAACATGGCTGTTTTAATTTGCTGCTTGTGTTTTAATCCTTAGTTTAACACACGTTTCTGTTGTTCCTCTAAGACCGATGGGTTCAAAGGTATATAAATGAATAATAATTACATATTTCTATAGAAATCGGTGGTGCTATTCAATTGTTGTGTTCTTATTTGTGGAAATTAGGCACAAGACTAGTGTCTCTTTTAGTTAAAAGAATAATGATTTGTTAAATGTTTTTTTTGGGAAAAAAAATGCAATTATGGGTTAATTTTAAGTGACTTATAATTAGAGAAAAAAAAAGAAAATAAATAAACACATTCATGTAATGGGCATACAGGTTTTACGCACAGTGAGACATTAAATAACAGCAACAACAACAATAATAAACTGTTTAATTAATGCACTGTGTTGTAACAAATGCATACCAGCATTCTGTCTCGTAGTTGTTGTCTTCTTGATGGCTAATTGGGTCAGTGCCAAGTGCAGAGTGGCTTTTGTTTGATGTGCAGATGAAATGCTGAGAGTGCAGTATACTGTTTTTGTATTGTTCTCCAGTCTGGGTAGGTACGATATGATAGATTAAACAAGTTCTTTCCAGATGCAGACTTATTAAAGGTGTAATTATGCCATCATGTTAGATAGTAGGGTTACGTTTGCAGGTGCCTGGGTCCCACCGGGGACTTACATTGCTCAAATTGTTGCTGTTGCCTGTGTGCACATCTGGGCCCGTGGTCAGGTGCTGGGAATAAGGGCACAGCTGCAGGGAACAGGCCTCTGCTCCCCCCTGCTCAGTCCCACTCCGCCCGTGGCATGGTGGGGGGACAGAAGCACACTTCTGACCAGAGGGATGCAGGCGCATTTCCCTTGGGGTGACAGAACTGCATTTATCAGCAGAATGGCAAGCCAGACTTTCCTCTCTATGTATCTCAGTGCGACAGCAAAAGCTATATCACTGTGAGAAGTGCTCGCATGGTGTGCAGTTATAGCCGGAATACTGCCGTTGATTTTGTTGATAGATTGAAATGTCATGGCAGGAGAGCCAAACCAATTGGCGACTGGTTCGCTGTGATGTTATTGGATATCATACCTGCTTAAATCGGTCTTGGTGGGATAACACCGTGAAAAATACAGATGGGAAGTAATCATTTTGTGTATGTTTTGTGTGTCTCTCCCTCTGTCTGTCCCCGTGAGGAGTGCGTATGTGGGTGTCTATGACCCCGAGCAATGTATCTAAAAAGCTGTGACCCCAAATAGAGTACACCTGTGCCCCTTAAGATTATAGAGGTCCATTAGCAGAGTCGCAGTCAGTGATCAGGGGGGGGGGGGGGGGGCCTACATAACTCCCTCATGAGAATCTCTGTTTAGTTAAAGGTTAAATTTTGGAGCTTTGTTAGAATCTTGATGCTGAAAAATGTCCGACTATAAGAGGTGACATGTTTATAATAATGTTTATAATAACATTTACATGCACTCGGACGGCTTGCAGCACAACAGACAGAAGGAGTGAAAAGTCTAAATGTGAAGAAAAGAAAACATACAAGTTAAAACTCTGACCTCTTTTGAAAATAAAGTATCACACACTGTTCACTTACCCAGCAAAGCAAATGTAAACTACATTTAATATTTCATGAGCGATACACTCAGGAAGAAGGAAACTGAGTATTTCAGCTTGATTTTCTTTTTTCGTGCCTTTTCCGCTCTTCTGTTTTTCGCGCCGTGCTTTTTCCTGCAGTGTACTTCCTGACTAGAGATTAAATAATTCCATTGGAATCCTCTTAGGATGGGTTCCCAGCACTTGGCAATTAAACAATTACATTTAATCAGCATGGGGCAACGCTTCAAGTCACCCTCATTTCAGACGTTGATTAAAAGCAATTCTGCAGTGGTTATTGCTGTCGACTTTCGAAACTGTGGTTCACTTAGGTTTACTGCGTCTGTGAGGTCAGGTTGGATAGCAATATGGCAGGTTCACTGGTGGCTGAGAGCTGTATCTGCCTCTGGTGGGTAAAGCAGTAATGACAGAACTCATGGCAGACCTTATATTGTCCCTCAAGTCAGAGCTAGTTAGATTACTTGGAGACATTTTGACCCTACAGCGAAGAGGACTCAAGGAACAATGGAAAGGAGTGGGGCATTAAGTTATGCATGTGGGAGTATAGATATAGGACAGTTTTTTTTTTCTTCCCACATTAAACGTGTATTTGACTGTGTCTCTATACACACAGCTGCGTTTCCTTCCGCATCTGCATTTAAGTGCATTCAGCTTGAACAACATGCACCTCTACTTTACCTCTACACTTTCATCATGCCATGCAACAACATGACAATGCACACACGCTGAGAGAGAGAGAGAGAGAGGGGGGGGAGCACAGGGGGAGGGATTGAGGAGTTTGTGTGAACCATATTTGACGTTATGCTTGAGTGGAAGGATGCAACGTGGCAAAGAGACTGAGCAAACTATAGTTTTCCCTGTGCAATGCAGAGGGGTTGTGATGGATACCCAGCCCCCTCTTGTGAAACCCAGGTGCCCCTGTTTCATAAGGCACCCCACTGGCTCTCCAGCCCTCTTAATTAGCAGCTTCCGTCAGCTGGCACCCAGGCCTTGGAGCACCAGTCACTGGCCTCTGCTGCTGAAGGAATCCAGTTCTCTCCAGATCTTCAGCTTTTCTAACAGATGGATACATGGGCGGGCTGAGTAAGAGGCATCAAGGTCTCTGCAAACCTGCAAATCATCTGTGAAATTTCCTCGTAGCACGATCACATGCAAGCTGGCGGGAGGAGAAAAATACTGTTGAATGCCGCAGTTGGTATGTTTTGGGTTTGTATAACGATGGGCGACTGCAGAGAACGGGCCCGGGCGCCTTGTGTCTCAGCTGCAGATCTGCTGCAACAAGACATTGATGATTTTTAAATGATGAAGTCAAATATAGATAAAAGGCTGCAGGAGGAGAATTGTAGCCTTGCCGTATCATAGCAGCGCAGCAACAATAGTCTCCTCTAATGACATTCCCCTAGCAACTTTTTGCCTCGACACTCTCACGGGAGATGCACTACAAAAAGTGATAATTACATGAAATATACATACAGAATAAAGGGAGCATGTTTACATAACCAGGCCCATAAATATCTGACTGGGAAGACATTGTTCTCCGACTCCTTTTAAGCTGATCTCCCAGGGATGCCATTTTAATGACATGATGGTTTAAAGAGATGCTGCTCCATCTCGTTCCATATTTAATTAACTTTTGCTTTTCTGACACAGAGGAAAAAACAGAATAAAGAAAGTGTGATAGAGAGGAAACACACTCCATAGCGAGGAGACAATAACAAATAGCTGGAAGAAAGGAGAGGGAGGTAAGGGGGGGGGGGGGGGGGGCAAGTGCAGAGACCCTGTCATGCTTTTGTGAACTGTTTACAATACAAGAAATGCAAGGAGAGAGGAGGGGAGGTGGTGCCAGGGTGAGAGAGAGACTGATATGGGCGATAACGGGAAGCCTCAGATTAAAAAAGAAGATCTTCATGAAAGAGAGCGTGTGCAGAAAAGCACAGAGAGAACGGGGCCTTGTTCATCACTAATGATCCAATCACAGGAACATACATGTCAAAATGAGTGGCTTTCCAGACTGTGAAAAAGAAATGAAACATCATCATTCTCTGATTTGTATTTCACTTTGGGCTCCTTCACATCAGCATTAACGTAATCTCCACAGATATTTCTGCTCAGTACAAAAACACGGCTAAAGACATCAACCAGACTAAATAGTGTTGCGCAGACTTTTATGCACGTGTGGTTACACACACACACACACACACACACACTCGCAACACACGCAACCATTTGAACAGCTGACAATAAAATCAAATCATTTAACAAATGAATTCATGTTCTGGCACTGAGATAAAAAAAAAATGACTCAGTCCAGAATCCAGAGTGCCTTTTTTTCCAGGCAGTGTGTTTTCCATTTTTCTCTCAGCTGTATACAGTGTACGCTGCATTATTGATACTTTCTTTCCCTTTACTCTGCTCTTGTTAGACTCCTCTTCTTTGTCCTCACCTCATCACGCCAGCCACACCGGCTGTGGAGCCTGGAGAGTTGCAGTGATTTTGACCCCACCTGGTCTATATTTTATTGCTTGGTGTTTAATACATTTTTGAAAATCCTCCCTCCATCCCATCAAAAAAAAAAAGAAAAAGGAAAGAAAAGAAAAAAAAAATCTGATGTCTGTCTTGGTGAGGCAGAGGGAGATGACTGGAGGCGGATACTCACCTTCAGTTCTCCCAGTTCAGGAGACAGGGGGGATCATTAGGAGGGGCGATAGAGGAGGGAAGAGTGTGATTGGGTTTGTTTGTCTATATTTGTGGAAACTCGCTGATAGACTGGCGACTCATGCAGGGCGTAATCCTTGTGCGCTGGCATATAGTCTCCAATCCTCAGTGACCCTGACAGTGACAAATGGTTTATGACATGGAACGGAGAGAAGACAGCTGCATCATTCCAATACAAATAAGCACTGAATGAAGGTTTTATTTCTAAAATACATTTATTAACATGTTCTTGTTTGGTACTCGTGTGTAGACTGCGGTGCAGGATGAAGATGACTATGCACAGAAGGTGATATTTACAAGTCCAGCCCAGTTAGTTAGTATGTTACTCCATTACAAAGTAATAATGTCACTTATTATTTGGTATAAAAGGGAATAAGTTGTATTACTTGTTATATTACTATATTATTTTTGCATATGCATTCAGAAAGTGATGTATTTGTTTTGATTTTAATATTAGAACACATTATTATTATTATTTCAGTTTTTTTTAACTTTTGTAATCAGTAGCCATAAACATGTATATTAAGTTGGAGGCTTAAAAGAAGTCACTCTATTCACTTTTTCTGGAATAACATCCAATCTAATCAAACTGAAAAACAAAACAAAAAACACACGGTCAAACTGCAGAAGAGCAAACACGGCAGCCCCTCAATGCAACGCAGGAGTCTCTCCAAACTTTAAGTGTTTTCTGCACATTACCGTCAATGCGAACTGGCAATTATTTAAGCGGGAAAAAATTTCCATCAATTTCCATCTGCGTTTAAGCACCTGTTTGTCAAGGGAGAGCTGCCATGACCTGCTGTGCATTTGTGTTATTATAAGAAAGGACACAACACACACTCTGTAACCCAGCTTTACATCTGATATTACTGCTGTTTCTTAAATCCCTCACATTACTTGTTAGTGTGTAAAGTAATAATATATTACTGACTAATGCATTACTGCACAACACTGGCTGAATTATCACTCGAGAACTGTTGTCGGGGAAAAAGGTATTTTAAATCATGTTGTTTTTTTTACCATTATTAATACTTCCACAATGACATATAAGATGCTCATTTATAAATTTTACAGACTTCAGAGTAGGATGTACTTACAATTCCACAAGAAATACACAAACGCCAAATAGCAAAGACCCTTGTGCTCGATCTACAAACACAAACGTGATGTTCGAGGCGTCCATTTTGCTGACACCGTTCTGAAGTGAAGAGATGGCTCTGTGGATGTGAAGTGCCGTTGTGAGAGATTGGGTTACCCCAGACACTCCCAGAGGATCTCCTGGCCAAATGGATCTGGATCTCATGCTTGGGCGCACATATTGAATGCCATAAGAGGTCTCTGAGGTCTCCTTCAGTGGGAGGAATGCACAGCCTAACAATGTAGACTTTTCACCAAACTAAATTTTGCACCAAAGAGGACCAACTGCAAGGACACCGGAGCACAAGGGACAAGCACTAAATGCATACTTATATGTGTGTTGGTTGTTTAGACAGGATAAAGTGGCCCATTTTTAGCTCTTTTGGATATCAACACACTGCCCAGGTTGAGTAGGAACTCATAATTCTTTGATATTGTCTTAACATGAGGCTGCCTCTTTTCTCTTGAGGGCTGTGGGTATAAGAGCGTTGAATAAAAAAAAAAAAAAAAAAAACTGAAAAGCTATTTTACACACAACCTGGACAAGAACAATGGCATTTCCGCTAGCTCCAAACATCTGGCCCTGATTGTCCAGTTTCAATAAGGCCTGGCCAAGGCTCTCAGCAGCATTCAGTGCCAATTGCACTGAGGTTACGTTCCCGGCGACGACACCATGGAGGATCAGTCCGGCTAACTTATCTCTGAACAAGCCTTCTATTCTGCTGCTTTCTGATGGAAGAATACTTGGGGGCTGAGTAATTATATTGCTTTAAATGAACCCTTGAGAACGCCCCTGCCAAAGCGCCCACAAAGTCTCACACTTGGCGAGTGTCAGAAACACAACGCTTGTGTACGCACTCGTGTGTAGCCATGTGTGTGTGTGCATTTTGCTGCTTAGGCTGGCTTTAAAAGGGAGGCCGCAGTGGTTCTGATACGCCTCGCAAGTGAATTTAATTAAATCATAAATATGAGCTGGAGGCCGCCACCCAATTTAATGTAATGGATGATGTGGGCCAGTCCATCTCTGGCAAAGCAAAGTTCTGGACCCGTTCAAATGCCCTTGAAGCTTATTAAAAGTGCCTGGCACAGGGAGATGCTAGCAAAGTTGTTTAATGGATGCCCAGCTTGCATTCAGTTTGACAGTTAATGTTGGAATGTACCATCTCTGATTTGGACGAGGGGGGGCTGCGTCTCCATTGTGGAAACATCTCGCTGCCAGTGGCCCTGTCCGTTCCTCATCTGATCCTCATTACAGTCGTGCAATAAAAGCTAACAGATGACAGACAACATGCACATTTGATGTTCTGCTTGAAATAATAATAATAATAATAAAAAAATCAACTAAGACAAACTTCCCCCAACCCGAACTCCACAAATGTTTTATAAAACAATAAAAATCATTTTATGTGAATAAACAAGCTACAGCCCGATCACTCAAACGAGTTTTGTTCAAGTCAAACCAAAACAGTAGATATTACTCTAATAATGTGTTAACGTGAAGTGTACAGCGTTTCCTACCTAAAGTTTATAATAAGATGCACTTCTTGCGCGAAACATTCGATTTTACAGTCATTTGTTTCTCGCAGTGTAACCTAGTTACAGCGCTTTGAGCTGGAGCAGCGTCTTTTCAAAACAAAACCCGAAAGCTCCAGCAAATGTTATGCTGCGTGTGTGTGTGTCACCAGTGATGAATCATTTGCTGAGACAGACAGATGTTGTTGCATGGGTTTTGTCCCATTCGGCAAAGGCAGAAGAATCTTTTCCTCGCTCCCCCGGAGTGCTGGAGGCTCCCTAAATAGACCTAGCGCAAGGGTGTGTAGAATGGGACCGCACAGGGTGATGGGTAATGGAGTCATTAATAACACAGACCTCCCTTAAGATGCTCAGATGTTCGTTAGTGAGAGCCACAAGGGAGCCAGGAAAAATAGGATGCAATTTGAGACAATGAAAAAAGCAGTGTAAGCTTTTGATGATGATCGCTTTTATGCTGTCATAGGTCTTGTTTGTTAATTATATACACAAGACACACACGTACACACAGGTACATGCGTGCTTAGTTAGTAGACAATGAAGGGACATCGGAGGCGTTTCCTCATACAGTTTTTAATATTTCCATCACATGTGCAACACAAAAAAACGAGGTCTGCCAAATACAGAACTCCATATTTGTACAATACATTTTTAATAACATCGGAGATAACTGTCCTTTAGCTGCAGGAGATGGTGATTTCCTGTAAACTGTGTACGAACAAATTCTCAATCAAAATGTCAAAACATTAAAGTTTCATACAAAAGTGCATCTCAGGTTCAATGAATGCAAAACATTTACAGAACAGAATGATTTTTGTATCATGCCACAGCGCCACAGTGGCGTCCAGCTGGAGCGGAGAGCAATGGGATACTGCAAAGGAACAAGGAGAGCACTCGGGCACTCTCCAGGAGAGCCAGGGACAAAGTGGCTCGGGAACATCCGCGAGGAAGACTGAATTTGCATTCAGTCTCCATGATCCCAAATCCAAGTGGATTTACTCTCCCATATATAGTGAAAACAAGTAGAGAAAGAAAATAAAATAAAATAATAATAATAATAAAAAATCCAGTAATCTCCAGGCTTCAAAGAGCAGTAAACATTAACAACAGAAATGTACAGGTTGAGTCAGTGGGCTGAAGATTTCCCCCATGCTCTTGGAGCCACATGGGAGCTTCTGTTCACGAGCCAACCAGAGGAACTAGCCTTTTCCAAATCTGTGTCACTGCGTTTGCATATATCAGCATCCTGTCCTGTTTTTTTTTTTTTTTTCCCTTCTCTACTCTTGTTTTTCTTTTTTTCATCGAAAGCCCAGCACGGACAGCGCAGATCAGTCGCACCGCCGCTCTCAGCCGGCACCTCTGGTAGCCGTGTTACGGCAGACACGCGGACGAGATCGCAGCCCTCTGCTGGTGAATCAAGCTTTCCTAGCCCATAATGATTTGACCATGTCAGGACACAGAGCGACATACCGCGCAGTGGGAGAGGTGCTGATGAAAAGAGTCCTCCTGACAAAATGTGCCGGTTTCTACAGCTCCCTACACTCTCTGAGGCACCATATTTCTTCTTTACACAACTGGTTGAGTCACATCTGGTCTGTCTAACAACATCACTGATCCGCTCCTCCCGTTTTCTTTTTTTTTTTTTTTGGACAAACATTTTGAACTGTACATTGGCAAATACTGTATAAGATTGCAATATAGCTGTAGTTAAGCAACACATGAAGAATTCTATGTACAAACAAGTTGGCTTTTTCTTTATTTTTGAAACAATGGTCAGTAAAGAAGGGGGAGGGTTCTTTTATGTTCTTTTCCCCCTCTTTCTTTTATTTTCTTAGCCTTTTTTTTTCTCTTTGCTGTGGCATGGTTCCTTGTGGTGTAACTGAATTGAAAGTTCAGTGCAAGACAGTCAGTGGAAAACTGTACTGACGGTAATTGGTGTTTCAGACACTCGCCGCATCATGTGATCCTTGTTGTTGGCCACAGTGATGATCTCCGCCATGTTAGCTGCTGTGTTGAGTCAATGTGTGGTTCTGCAAGAGCACACAAAAAAAGAAGGTTAGTGTTAATATTATTCTTTCAGACCAGGGACTGAACTATGGTTACATCTTGCAATTGACAGGCACTGCTTTTCGAACGGCTTGACATTTGTACATCATCATTAATATCATTATCCAGATCCAATTAACTTGCACAGGCATTTCACCTGCCTGTGGATCAATGGCAGCTGGCTTTAGGATTATGGATAGCGCAAGACCACTAATAGATAACATCCAATTCTTCAGAAACTCCGCTTTGTGATTAAAGGCTGTGTCCAGTGTCCATGGAAACAAATCCATAACACGGCACTGACACACCTGATGGATATATAGTATCTTCCTAGGTGTCCTTGTTCATCCTGCACTTAAAGGTATTGAATGTGCATCGCGTGTACGGCGCGGAAAGAGACGTTTGAGAAACACATCAAGCAGGCAGGTGAGCTTGCAAATAATCTGAATTACCACACTTCTGGTAACATGTAAAGGTGCAAAATTCACTATGACAGGATTATAAGCTGACAACATCACTCTGTTTTGCTGCATCTCCTAAATTTATGCAGGCACACACACAGAGACCATTGAGAGTGTTTGTAGTGGGGCAGCTGTGCCAGGTTCTTTAAAGAGAGTGTGGACCAGGGGGTGTGTAACTGGTGTCCCTGGTGGGCTGAATCCAGGTCATCTTTTGAAGTGACTGCTAATCCCTTTAATGCAAACTACATGCCCCACTTGCTGCGCTCTGTTTAAAACACGGCCTAGGACTCTCTAAACTGGCATGGACTAGACACACCTGTCACAGAGTCATCAGCGCACACACACACATATGCATGAGCACACACACACACACACACCTCAGTGCACACATGCCTTTTGTCCGGCGCAAAAACAAGCAAACAAACACACAGAATAACACTTTATACTAGTTTTTGAAACAACTTGGGAGACAAATAAACAATCTAAAATGATTACCCCGCAGCCTCAGTGCGAGGGTTTACCAATGCAGTCACCTTCAGTCATGTTGGTACAGAGTCCCTTGGGCAGCGCTGGGAGATAACTATTAGCCCCCTTTGCATTCATATCTTTCCCTCTTTACCCTTTCAACTGCCTCCATATAAAGCATTTAAACACCTTGACGGCTTTCCTTTCAGCTAGGACGATTACTTCCCGACAGGTGGGGTAATAAGCTGCTTGACGGAGAGCAGGAGTGTGACCCCTGTATGGGTTAGCATGGCTCACCTGGGCCCTGCTCTCCCTTTTTTAAAGAGGCGGCCCCGGACAGCTCCTCTGCTTTACTCTCTCCGCTCTTGCTGAAATAAAGCTCCTTTAAGTGAGTCTGGGAGGAAACTCCCCATGGGATGCTCTCTCTCTCTCTCTCTCTCTCTCTCTCTCTTTCTCTCTCCACCTACCCCTCCTCACACTCCGCCAGCCCCCTACCCCCCGGTGAAGACATCCTTGGTGTTGCTGAGGAGGGACAGGAGCACGGCAACCTTATTAATGAATGCGGCCCATTACCCGTCAGCCTGGCTCCTTGGCGACTCCCAGAAGCCCCTGCAGTACGTGACTTCAAATGGCAGGATATTGACACGGGGAGAGCAAAGCGGCTAGGACTGTGTGTGTGTGTGTGTGTGTGTGTGTGTGTGTGTGGAAGACAGAGAAACAGAGAGAGAAAATTTGTGCTCAACTGAGTGTGCATGCCTTTGTGTGAGAGTGCCAGTGCATCTAGGTGTGTCTATGTGTGAGTGGGTGCACGCACGCGCGTGTGTGTGCGCGCGTGTCTGTGCCGTGGACCCCAAAGGAATGTAGCTCCTTGGATATAATGTAGGGCTCGTAACAGCTATTAGAGGGGAAAATAACCCCTCTGGGGAATGGCTAGCCCCCCTTCCCCCCCCCCCCCCACCCCGCATGTCCCAGCTCTGTCTGACACACACTGCATTCTACCTTTTCCTTAAACATGCCAGGAGTTTTCTCACTGAGGGCTTTCTCAAGGACGGTGTTAAACGACTTCAGTGGCTGTGGCAGCCATGCAGACTAAAGGGAAATAGAGGAAAAGAAGGGGGGGGGGGGGGTAGTTGGGACGTTAAAAGAAAATGAAGAAGATACCTTTATCTCTGTGGATATTGAACTCCACAGAGTAGCTATAAACTGTTCTCTGTGTGGGTACGTGGGGGAGAAGTGGGACTAGGGGGTGGCAAATTGACTTTCCTCTGTTCGGCTTTCTCAACTTCTTCCAAGTGTCTTTTGCCTCAGCGCTGCATGGGTATGTTTTTAAATACAGTAATCAACCAAGGCAGTGGAATTAGATGTGAAATGCACAATTCAACACGTTACTTAAGACACTGTCCAAATTGTCCAGTGCTCCTTTTAGGAAGATGTCACTAATGGTGTCACACCAGAATCACTGCAATTTAGGATTAGGTGCCCTCCATTAAGCCTTTTAGCTCTTATCCTAACTCCCTCCTTCAATGCCATCCTATTCCCCCTGAAACTCTGCCATTCCCCTTATCGTCCATTTCCTTCCCTTCTATCCAACCCTTAATCTCCCCCGCAATCCTTTCAACCACCTGCTGGCCACACAGGCCTGCTGCAGGGCCCAGTAACCAGCAGTATTCAGGTAAACCATAGCAGTCAATTCTCCACTAAATTAAATTTTGCCCTGATCAATAATGTGCACCCGCTTCTCCCTTATGAAGACTGGCTGCATTGGCTCAGAGCAAGCCTCTTCCTCATCTCTTGTTCTCTCGGCGGCTCTGTGCCACTGTTAAACCACCACTTTCATCTGATTACATCACCCTACTGCAACGCCCTCAGGGGTAGTGGAAGAGGAGGGAGAACACCCAGCAGGGGTCTTGTGTACCCATGCAAACAGGTGCAATATGTCTTAGGAATTTAACGCCACTGAAGACAGGGAGACGGGGAAGAAAAAAAATGGGGAACGATTGGGGAAGAGCAGAGAGCAGGAAAGTGCAAGTAGGCTGGGGAGTTGATTTATTAACTAATCATTCTTTATGTCGTTCCCCATTGCTCTGGTCTCTATCGATAGTGCCCAGTCTCCGGTGAGGCAACAAAGGTGCACCTCTTACATCAGCTCCCCAGAACAAGACTAGCGGACTCTTTCATCTGAGCTCGCTGCATTTAAGAGCATCTTCACATGGTCCGACATCACACAGAGAGGATGTAAAGATTAACCACGATGCTCACAACGTTTGATTAGCATAACGTTAATGCGTGCAAAGCACATGTTAATAAGTACATTGTTATCCGGCGTGTAACATTAAACCCAGCCTTTACTGACTTGTTAGACAGCGGAGTGCACAAGAACGGTGTTTAAGGATTCTCCGACAAACGGAGCCACGTGCACGATATACATACGTGTCGAGCCGAGCGGGGAATTGACAAATTATGGCTGATTACGTTATGTCGACAACATGAATGAGATGATCTCATTATTATCAGTTGCACAATCTGAAGCTTCACAAAGACATAAATCAACGCATGAATATTTACAGAGCTACGAATGCAAAGGAGATCGCTGCTGTTTACAAAGTATAATGTAAAATAACCCCAGTCCAACTCAAAATATGAACCTAAGTACACCTCTTGAAATAAAGGATTAGGCTATGAAATGTCATAACAATATGAACACTGTAAATGTCCCATTTAAGGACAGATTTCGGGGTATTCTCTGTGAAAACTGCTATAAATTATTAAGTAGGAAGAATGGAGAAAAAAAAAAAGGAAAACTGAAAAAAAAAGCCATGTCTGTAGCCATGCTGCTCTGTAATGCATAAGTGAGTCAAGTAAGTGTTACTTACAGTAAAGCTTACTCTTTAATGAAACGCTTTAATTAGAGGAGTTAAGCACATTTATTTTAACCCCTGCAGCTACAGAGTCTTATTTGGTTTATCTATAATCAAAATTCTGAGAGAAAAGTCAAAATTGTAAACATCCCCCTCTAAGCTCTGATTAAAAAGCCTTATCAGTCAGTCCCGAGTTTCTCTCCTACCCTGCGTGGCTGACATACAGTTAGTCTGGGTATCTGCATCTGGAGCACGGGGAGTGTGCGCAAAACCACTGAGACCGACGCATACTCATAGTCATCACTCAGGAATTTAATTAACGCATAAGAGCGCGTCACCTACTGATACTAAAACAAAGAACCTGTGATCTTTCCTTCGACGCCGCGTGACGCTGAGCAAAGACGCGACTCGCTTATGTTTGTGTAGCGACGAAATGAGGGACAGTGAACGCCACACTCGCTCCGTCTCGGGTCATTCCGCGGGAAAGAACCCTTGCCCACCGTGTGAAGTGCTCACTTATCATTCCAAACTGCTGTGGTGAAAGATAAAGAGTGGTACATTCTGCCTTGATCTTTAATGGTGTGTTGAACTCAGTCCAGTTATTGACTCAGTCCTCCCTTTGTGCGCTCTCTACTGTTGACCAGTCCACTGAGGGAGTAATCCTTCTCTGCTCTGACCCCCAGGCCAGACTTACTGCTGGCTAGTTTAGCCAATGAAGAACACAATCAAATAAATAAATAATACAGCAGTTGGCATTCTCCACAGTCATCACTTATCAGGCCGTGGGGAGGACTGACCCCCAAACCCTGTTGTGCCACAACCGGCCTCCGTTTCCTTGGTAACAGACCGTCTTGTTTGAAGTGAGGTGCCCAGGGAGTCATGGTCATACAGTCACAGCACTAGGCTATGGTAAAGATGACAACAGCAATAGATTTGAATGTCTTCCTTGTGTGCCATTTTGTTTCTCGTCATGTTCTCCCTGAAATACATGATAAATCCTTACTGCCTGAAAAGCTTTGATTAGATGTCGAACTACCCCAACTATGTACTTCTGAGGTGTAACTGGAGATGACAGACCACCCTTTTTGTGGGTCGACGCTTTGTAGCTCCAAATGATACTCATTACCTTGTCTAAGTAGACAAGTGAATGGTACTAGAAACACACTATGCAGTGATCCCGCTGTTTGACTGAGGTAGCAAAACAACTGCACAACTGCTGTGTTATTATGGGGCCTCATTAAGTGAGGAGAGAGTGGGAGACGGGGAGAGGGAAAGCAATACAGAGAGGACCAGCAAGAGGGAGAGAAAAGAGAGGAAGGGAGAAGAAAAAAAAACAACACAAGAGAGCGATACAAACTGTATTCTGAGGTGATAGCAACACACAGATGCCTTTCCAGCCAAAATGAAGACTATGACTAAAGAACCCAATTAAGGGCTTGCTTTGGGGAGCCATCTTGGGAGGGGGATGGGTCTTCCTGGGACATGAGCCCTGGGCTACATCCTCTAATTAGACAGAGCGAGGGGGGAGGATCTCTGCCTGTCACTGGGAGGGAGATGGGGTCCATGGGGTTCCACATGTCAGTCCCAGAAACAAAACACAATTACTCTCACATTTAACCACTTCAGTCGGGGACAGACTTTGAGTAGGGATGCTACATCCACTGCACCCGCCCTCCCTCTCATGTGCTACTAGATATGCCACTTCACAAATGTGGATAGTTTTGAGGACTATATTTTCCCGCTGCATTTCCACACTTCTGAATGCAACCGCTGACCTGCACTCTCATGTTTCCCCGTTGAAATGGGGATGCAAATCAGAAAATGAGCTTTTAATTGACAATTGGCATCATTCAGCGTCCTATTTCCAAAGCTGAAGAGTTAAATTACTTGTGGTGTTCGCGGTGTATGAATATAAAATTCAAGAGGGAATAATTGTTCTAATGCTATTTATTTTGGCCTCTGCTGCATTTTGTCAACAACAACAATAGAAGCACATGAGACACTTCAAAACCAAATCACTACAGACAGCAAATTAAACCTGGAGTGACTTTCCTGAGAAGCGCTAAAATGGTATTTATCAAAGTTGCCGGGAAAAAAAAGTCAACTCGTAAAAGTGAAGGAGGCATGTTTTAGGGAGAGATCCGGCGACGGATTCTAGCACAGCACACCAAACATCTCCTCTTTGTTTGGTTTTAACTTTCCCCAGTGGCGCAAAAGAGGAACAGGAAAAAAAGAATAGCTCAAAGGCTTCTGGGATTTTTTGTCATGTCTCCCTCTAGACAATATGTTTGCCTGCACATATCAAACCCCGGGAGAGACGGAGACAAAGACAAATACATACAGAACACACAGATGTACACACATAAACATTTTCACACACTCTGAGAAAATCCTCTTAGGATCATTAGGTCTGTCATGCTGTCTAATTCTGATCCACCTACAAAACTAGAACACAACTATTGTGATACATCAGTCGTCTATGGGTGTTTGTGCCCCCATTTACAGTGCGGTGCGTTGTGTGTACAGTGTTGTACATAATTATAAATAAGCTTTAAATATTAATAACGCTGCCTCACAAACAGCTTCTCCTTCTTTTTTCCTAATTCACTGTTCTTTTATTTTGTAGAGCAACTTCTTTTTTTTTTTAAATGATGACAGAAATCCAAGCACCTGGGGGTGATGAAGAAAAAAAAGAAGCCCAAAACAAGTTGTCATATGAAAGTAAATAAATATATGTAAAACTTTCAAAAGCAGGAAGAGCTGTCATAGTTGGCAGATCAACATATTCAGAGAAAGTGGCGTGTTTGAAAGCCACTTAGGGACGTCCACGTAACGCTTTGCCTTTTTAAATGTTCGAGACACAGGGCAGTCGGGGCATAATTACACAGGTAAAAAAAAGGGGCATTTTTGGATGTGAGGAAAGGAAGAGTGATACATAAAATGTGGTTTTACAAAGACTTGCATTATGATAAACTGATAAAAGACATTATGCTGATTTCTTTGGACACATTTGACCATTGTCGGGCCTTTTCACGTTTCCTATGTTGCTCTCTTCCCCGCTGCCTCTTTCCACTCACACTGTCCATCTCTCCCACCCACCCCACCCCTCTTCTGCCTGAGACAGACATTATGACATGCATAGCTGTTTACACTGACCTGGTGACCATGAAGCCTATAAATATGCTTAATTAAAACAGTGGAATTGGTCACAGCTTGGCAATAATGGCTATCACACAGGGAGAGGAGAATCTCATTTGTGTGGGGAAGTAGAACAAGATGCAGATGTGCTCTTGTCACTTTCGGCACTCATTAAGGCCAGGGAGCTTTGGATTGTCTTTGAAGGGATCCTTTTAAAAGACACTCCAATTAAGGTACGTGTCCTGCGGGCGTCTGAGAAGAGGGAGAAGTCATACAGCACCCCAGTCCCTCCACTCCTCCGCCGATCGCGGCACGACTTAACACATGACTTACATTCTCATGTCTCCACCGAAGGAATGATAATGAAATGAAAGACGATGGAAGGGAATAAAAGACAGCCCAGCTTAAAAGGAACAAGGGAATCTTGTACGGGAAAAAAAACGTCATCTTCCCTGTTGTGTAACTTCAGTGTCATTGTCTCGTCTGTGGAGGAATTGGGATGAGTGGGAGCGAGGCCTCCGAGTGCAGCTCTCCAGAACACCGTATTGTGAGAGGAGCTGGACTCGTGACGCGTTTCCTCACAAATGTCACATTTAAGCTATGGGTAATAATGTGTATTCATCAGTTAATGAATCTGGTTAATTAATCCAGCCTGGTAGCATTGTCAGTAGCTCAGTTCCTTCCACAATGTGAAGAGCTACTGTATCTGAAGCCAACGCTAAGGACATTTATCATCAAGTTTCACATTGCAATGTGGCCTTTACTGTCACCCTGGGACTTTTTTTTTTTTTTTTTAGCTCATAAGGGGGCGGCTGCTTTTACAATGAGAGGACAGTGAGTTTTTGTTGAGAGTATGTAGTGAAGCTTTGCCTCGCAGTTGCTCAAGGGGTGGCCAGCAGTTGAGGGTCAGGGAAAGTACTGCACAGCCAGCCCACTTGCCCTCCCCATCAGTACCTCATGAAATATCTAGACTTTGCTCCATATTTTAATGGGGTGAGGGAGAGAGGTGTGCGGGGTGAAGGCTGTGCGAGTGTGTGTGATGGTGAAGAGGCGTCCTCTGGAGAGTTTTGAGGGGAATGGTGGTCTATGCATCTCGGTGCTTATTTTTTGTCCGTGAAAGAAAGAGGAAAGAGAGAAATGGAGGGAGAGAGAGAGAAGGAGAGCAAGAGAGATTATTCTCCTTTGGAATCTGGATTCTGGGGCACACAGGCCCAGGAGTCAGTCAATCTGGCTGGTCTGGGGGGGGTGGGCGGCTGGGCGGGGGGTCCTAGGAGGGCTGATTAGACGGATGCTCTCCCATCATCCATCTCGACAGGCTGGCGAAAATTGGCTAGCCCCTCGCAGGGTAGAGTTCACGGGGGGAGGCAGTGGGGGAGGATGTGGAGCGTTGCACTGGATACCTGTCACAGCCTTTGGTCTGTTTCAGGATCTCAGCAGCAAATTAATAAAATATCGTTCCTGCTTCCCTTTACCTGCCGTGGCAGCTCTCCCTCTCGCCGCTCCTTCTCCCAGCTTGCACTGGCCCTTTGACCCCTCCGACTGCTGTGAGAGATGAGGAGCCCAGGCAGTCGGCGAGTGGACCAGAGTGTCGGGGAGAAATAGGGAGAAAGTCCAAACTCAAGACCCAGCAAAGAGAGAGAGCTTCCACTTCTCTCGCTGCTGGAAGACAGCTCCACTTCAGACAGACTGACAAACGACTGCCCCGTGTCAGTGAGACATTTTGAAGTGTGATGCATGGGAAATGGCAACTGCAAAAAAACCACAACAACAAAAAAACAACCTGCCCTCTCTGTTGAAGGCTTTAACTACAGACAGTGGAAAAAGGCAAATCTAGCAACTAAGTTCAGAAGTTGCATCCTAAAACAAAAGAGTTCTGCTCACATTATAAATAAGAGGTTTTTTTTGTGGGACTGCAGCGAGGAACCGTATATGTACTTGTGTCTGTGAGAGTGCGCATTCGCATGGGAGTGCTGTTCGGAACATGGCGCAGGTTGAGCATACTGACTGTCTTGTCCTCCGAGCTCACTCCTGCGGCCCCCTTTCATAAACCCTGTTTCACAACAAAGTGCCAAAGGTCTTTCATGTACCGCTCTTGTCGCCGCACACGGAGTGTAAAACAATATAATCATGCATGAAACGCCACCTCAGGTGGGGTGGTGGTGGTGGTGGTGGGGGGGGGGGGGGGGGGGGAGAGATCACTTCATTGCAGGAAAAAAAAAAAGCAAAAAACAGGCTAACAAAAAAAGTACAAAAACATCCTCTGGTTATTTGAGACCCGCGCAATGCAGAGAATGCTTGTACCAATGAGGGATGAAAATGTGATAAATAGGCCTTGGCATGAATGAAAAGACTCTGCTGAAGTGCTTTTTTTTATTTGCTAAATAACATTCTGTGTAGTGGAGTTGCATGTTGGTGGATCAGGGTGTGTTTTATTCATAGTGGTGGTGCTCAAATGACCAGAAGATAATGATCACATTCACCTTCCTCCTGGCATACACACGCCTCTGTGTTTACAACCTGAATCTCAATATGAAAATCGTTGCCGATCAATAGGCAGCCGAGCCCTGGATACATCCTCTGGCTACCTGTTAATACTAAGTGCTGCCAAGTAATCCAAGTTTCACATAGGTGTACTAGGAAGCAGTGGTCAGGAGCCGCTGGTTTCTTTCTGCGCTTGTGGCAAATTAAGACAAATTCCAGTGATTGGATTGAGCACGGTGGTTGTATACTACTCATATTTTAATGATTTAGCTTCAAAAGGTAATAGAAAAAGATCTGGATATGAGAAGTGTGCCATGTGTACTGTGGAGAATCCCCTAAACAAAACAGAGCTGCTTGAAAACACCACCACAGTGAAATAATATAATAAGGCCTGTTTCATTTTTTCAGGTTCTCCAAGGACCAGAGGAAAAAGATTGCTAGAAAATGGATTATCTCTCTAACATTGCGAGTTCATGAGTCCAACTACTAACTTTGTTGAAGGGCAGATATGGTCTCCCCGAGGACAGAGCTCATATTTAGCCATGAGGCCTCCTCCGCGATTAGGAGGGGAGATGCAGGCATATTGCTTGGCTGTGTTTTTGCCTCTGCACCATCTGTAATTACCTCTTCAAAAACGAACATTCGGCTAATCCTCTAATTCCAGATATTTTAGGGCTCTGCTGGTCTAATAAGCAAATCAAATCATATCTGCGCATCACAAATGAGTTTTGGAGACTGACTGAAATAATTCCTTCTGAGGGCTCTCACCCCAGCCAGGACGGAGGGGATAGTCGGAGTACAGTGTTTAGTGTTTGTTAAGCTGTCATGAGTGATTAGCGGTCGCGGTTGTTTGCTGCTGGTAGCCCCCGTGCTGCACCAGCCCAAGGCTCACCTGTAACTCTGTCTGGAAGAAGAACTTCTGTGGGCACTGCGAGCAGTCGTAGATCTTATCCTCCTGGCCGTGGGCAGAGAAGATGTGCTGCTGGAGCTTATTGGCCTGAACAAACACTGCACATGTTTGGGGGAAAGGAGACACGGAGACAGAGAAGAAATTCATAAATGTTAGAACCAATTTTAAAGCCTGTACAAAAAAAAGTCACCAATAAGGTGCCTCTGCTCGTTGCTTCTTGTTGACTGAGGTGAATTAGAGAAGGCCCTTGTTGCCTGGTATAAGGAACAGGGAACAGCAGCAGCGACATTAAAGTTGCATTGGCCTAAATAAAAATTTAGGAAAGACTATGTCAGATGGCGGGTGAAAACTCCTTAATTACAATTAAATGAATACACCATCGATGACATTGTTATGAGATATGTAATTGAAACAAAGGAGAACAATTTATGTGCTAACAGTAAAACTGGAGTGGCCATATTCATGGCGCTAGACCTCGCGAATGGCATAATGTTTTGGGAATAATGATGCTCTTTATTTTATTCTTTAACAAGCCAGAAAATAAACAACCACAAAAAAAAGAAATTGGCATGGCTTCAAGTGGAAAACATGGCCTCCATTAGTCTACATTGCTAATTATATTGACAATATAAATATTCATGGCGTTGCACTATTTATTCATGCAGACTCAGACTGCATCCACCATCATATAATCACACAGCGCGCTGGCAAAACATATACCATGCATTTATGCTTTAATTAACACACAGTTCACACAGTTAAAAGCGTGGAAAAGGGGATTGTGTGCAACTCCAGTGTGTGTGTGTGTGTGTGTGTGTGTGTGTCTTGCACATGTGGGTGTCTTGTGTGTCTCTGCACGCTCTCCAAGGAGCACTTCAAACGTGCCGTTTGTTATCCCAGACCCTTGCGCTTTAAGGATGGCTGTCTAATCTCAAAGGTCTGGATGCTCTGGAAAAGTTAGCATGTGGGGCTTCATTTAAATTTCTTACAGCTCAAAATAACTTTTCTTCTAATGCATGCACTGTGGGGCCACAAGGAGAAGGAGGGGGGGCGGGGGGGAAAGCATCACCTCAAAAGGTGAGGTGTCTGTCGGAGATGGCTTTGGGGTCGCAGCAGCCCTGTGGCAGGGCTCTGCAACATTAACGTGTCCCAATTTGGGCTCACCTGGGAGAGCGGTTATTAATTATTGAGCTGCATACACTTGAGACACACTCAGCTTCATTGAATGTCACAGTCCTGACCTGGGAAATAAAAGTTTAGATCCAGAGCCGGCACACTGAGGCAATGCCTTCAGACTGCTAATGCCTGGGCGACAGCTGTCGGCGGAACATGGCAGCATGTAAACCAGAAATGAACAAATCTCCTCTAATGAACAAACAACAACTCCATGGTCCATTTCTGAAACTAATGGCCACAGCAATATGAAGACAAACATAATTGCAGCTAGACGGCTGGTTTTGCAGGCTGTTACAAAACATTCCAGCTCAAGGTTGAAAGCTCGATTATAATGCATGTTTATTGTGCTCCAAAAAAATGACAACAGTTTTCTTTGTGGAGAATAAATGCTCGGGATTAAAACGCAATGTTGAAATATAGCTTCTTTTTTTTTTGTTTCCTTTGGCTGTGTTTTATCTGCATATACAGACGCAGGTCATAGCAGCTGCAGGAAACCTTCATTATGTCTTTGGCTAGAGGAGGAAAAAGTCAATACAGCAAAAATAAAAATGGATTTGAGACTTGGGGGGCCTTCAAATGCTGTACAATGGGGCTAAACACAACTGAGATGTCAAGTTAGCTGTTTCTCCCTGTGTTCATGTGTGTCTCGTCCAATTTCAGTTAGAGACATGTTTAACGTGTGATGTGTGATGT
>NC_081134.1:13329909-13375282 GCF_958295425.1 Solea solea
ATTGGACTCCAGCTCTTGATAGAAAGCGATAATATTTTTTCCTGATTGTGTTTAAGATAAATTATTATAATTTTGTTTCATTTGAGACATACAGACTCATGCCTGAATTAACATTCCATGTTTTTGCATATGAACATACATCCAAGAACAGCCCCGTCCCTCTCCCTCCTGTCCACACATGTGGTACACTAACCTCCCTACATTTATTTTAAGTATATACTAAGTACAAAAATACAAGCCAAGGCCAGCTGCAAACGAGGGAAATTTGGCCGTGGCTCACGTAATTCAGAAAGAGAAAGATGAGAGAAAAAGAAGACCTAACAAAGTGTAGATATATGTACATAATCAGATACATTGGCATGTGCACAGGCAGAAAGATAAGCATCAACAAACAATAATAATACAAGAAATATGGAAATAACCAAGGAAGTTGGCATCGGCACAGGCACAAATTTACCGTTGAGATGAGAAGAAAAGAGGTGTGAAACTATACACTTTTAAGTTGTTTGCCTATACAGTAAATATAAAACTGGGTCCCAAATTTGTCCCTGGACCCTCTAAGAGTAATTTTCTTCAACTGCATTAAATCTCCCAATCATACAGACACTGTTGGTGGATTTTTTGGTTTCCAGTGTAAAATTATTAGCAGTGTCGTAAAAAAAAAAAAACAAACAAAAAAAAACTTGCATTCAGTTTAAAATCAATATTGAAGTCCAGGATAATGTCAGAGCAAAGCAAGACCAAAACATATGGGATACGTTGGCAGGGCTGTAATGATACAAAATACATCATTCTTATCATTACATTTCCTTTAAAACCTGTGAACTGCTGCCAATTAGTCCTAACACTTTATATGAAAACCTGAAGGAAGAGTTCTCTATCGATCCGTCTTTCACTTCACTGAAATTCTGGATAGTTCATTCCACGCTGGATGGAACCTAATGTATGTCTATACTAATTAAACAACATGCCGTCAGTTTATGGAATGTTAAGACTAGTGTCTTTTCTCTACTTTATGCCAGGCTTAACTTGAACAAATATATTCAAGGACAGCTGTCAGCAAATCTTTCAATTCCTCCCTTTCCTCTGAGAGTGACTTTAGTCTGTCTGTCCCCTGCATCCCCAACAGAGGGAGGCCTTTCAGTCCATCCGAGCCTGCCCTCCCCACTAGCACGGGCTTTCGCCCATCTGCCTGTCTGCTCTGCGACCGCTGTCCTGAGGGGGCACTCTGTCTCTCCCCTCCTTCCTTCTTCCTCCCAGCATCCCTCTCTCTCATGTGCTGTGATCGATATGGACGCGGAGGGAGAGGGGGGACCTGTCTGTCAAAGCCGGCGGTGGAAAATGAAGGCTCAGATGAAGAAGGCATGCTCTGTATATTAAATGCTCAGCCCCCTGTGAGGGATGGAGGGGGGGTTCGAGGTTGGGATATATCAATAGGCGTTTGCTAAAAGAGAGATAAGGCCAAAACAGCAATGAGGGGAGTACAATGGAAAAGAGAGGGAGTGGGTGTGGGAGGGGAAGGGATAAGGAGGTGATGAAGAAGTAAAAATGAGGAAGAAAATGATATTGGAGTAAAATGCTTAATGTGAGGCATTGATGTTAATTGATATAACAAGTGGAGGAGAGACAAATTAGTTTTTTTTTTTGGGGGGGGGGGGGTGGCAGGAAACACAAGAAAGGGAAATGAGCTGAGGAACTAAAAAGTGTGAGGAAGAGTAAAGAGCTGAGAAGGGAGAAAGAGTGAAGAGCTGAAGTTAACGACTTTGCAGATTTCATTATAGAGATAGTTAACCCTGTTGACACTGAAGGAGGGCACCATCCTCTCAGGAGGAGTCCGGTCCTTCCACCTCCACACACAGAGACAGATGAGATCATTACAGCTATCAGCACCACTGCCATCCACAATTAGCACATCTCCTTTTCTTTCCCCCGCTCCTCCATCCCCCATCTCCCCTCAGCTCACACTGTCTTCCCCCCTGATCTCTCCCCCCTCTCACCTCATGACACTTCTTTGGCCTTGATTTGGAGGCAATTTGACTAAATAAAAAGCCACATGCAGCAAACTACTCCCAGCTTCCGACGACCCGCTTGCTTGACCTTTACCAACTCATTTAGAACACATTTGCCGCTGTAACGAAAGACGCTTGCAACGCGAAGCTTCGCACATTTCATTTGCATATTGACGAAAAGTGTCTCAAAAAAGTTAACGAGTGCAGAGATTGTGTTTCTCAGTTGACTGGAACACAAGGCCATGACGCTCACATGCACAGTACACACCTGTAAAGCAGACAGGACACTTGAAAGTCCCTCCCATGCCCTCAAAGCTGTGCTCAATCAGGTGGCACTGAAGCTTCGCTGGTGAGTCGAACGACTGACTACAGAGCTTGCATTCGTGGTTCAGTCCTTCCTCTGTAGAGAAGAAACACACAAAAAAAACACAGAAACTCATAAGAGAGCAAATAAGCAGAGGGTGAATAGCAGAGGTCTCACTTTGTACATCTTTCTTCCACATGGAATTGAAATTATGCCGCAAAGCCTCCTGCCGGTCAATTTCATGATACGACAGAAAATAATATAACGTGTTGTCTGCTCCCATCAGGCATAAATTAGTTGACCAGCTGGGGTCCTATTTGTTCAGAGGAGGTCTTGCACTTTGATCATCACAAGCATCACCTTTTTGATTAAGTTACATGCAGCACTTTTTGATTTTTAGAGTCTACGATTTCAAATAGGGAAAGGGAAAATAGGAGGAAAAAAGACTAAATGAAGGAAGCTATAAATAATCTATAAATAATCTGTACAAGATGGGAAATGCATCAAAACAGACAAATAGTCTCTATACAATCATTACATTCATCTTCCTGCGAGGACACAATTATTTAAAATGGGTTTAAAATCTTCATTTCACACCAAGCAATCATCTCATGACTTCGGCGGTGTGCACCGACTGAAACAAATCTCCTTTTATGACAAGCTCATGTCGACATTTTTATACAGTGATATGACAGTTATTCCAATGGCACGCCAGAGTCCTAGTTTATCTGCTCAGCATTAGAATTCCCCACACATCTATTTTGACTTTAGATTACCTCAGCCGTGGCCAGAGGTAGCTTTAAAAAAAAAAAATGTTGTTCAGACTGGGAACCCGCATACTCATTTGCAACACCACGATGTGCTGACTCAGACTTCCAGAAAACTGCCCATCTCCAGTGCGTCAATAAACAGCCTATACAGTCTGCCATGGGGCCCGAGTAGTGCTCTATCAAACTGCTGCCAAGCCCAACATGGCCCACTACTACAAGAGGGTGGAGTGTATGCACTGGGGACTCATTGGAAGTTTATCCCTTGATCTCCACAGCCCAGTGCCCACTGCACGGGCCGTGTGTACAGAGAGCACAAACTCACCTAAAGTCAAACCTAAACTGCTGTGCCCGCCTCAAGTCCTGATAAAACCCAAGCAAAGGGTTAATTGAAGGTGCCTGTTTAATAATCAAGGCACTTCCTAGTTTGCAATACTTGTCTGCTCCCCCACCAACACTTTAATTTGGAACTTCTAGTATCATAATAACACTTAAAAGTGCAGTGTGTCATTTTTGATATTATAATTTGGCTCCTGTTTTGTCTTTGCGATGAGAAACAAGTAACATTATTTTTTTTTACGCCGCGTCCTTCATCTGAAAATGGACTCTGTCAGGCAATGATGGCAGACCTGACTGAGAGAGCATCTGTGTGTGCACTGGCAGTGCAGCGGTGGGTGGGGGCAAAGGACATTCATCACGTCAAATTACTGAATGACCAGGTTTTTCTAAGCAGTAGAATTCACTTTCTTCACGGGCACATTGAAGCTTTTCAGCCGTATCCCACACTGTTTGCAGCCGTGCCGCTTTACTAGCACAATATTGTTGTCCCCCAGTCATGTGGAGTTATCCACTACAGTTTTGAGTGGAAAAAGATTTTACTATTTTTTACATTTTTTTTACACTTCTGCATGATGAACCTTATAAAATAATCTAAAAAAAAAAACTTAGGCAGTGCTATGTGTATGTGTAAATGTTGGACGTTTAACTGTAACATATTAACACATGTTCTTTTACAGGCTGTTTTTGATAACATAAAACACGGTGTGGTGTGTACACACACACACACACACATACACACGCACACACAAGATGGTGTGTGGAGCATAAAAAAACAAGCTGTAAGTTGACAGGCTCACAGTCTGTATTCCCCCGTGACTGTCTGGCAAAAGGTAAAGGCTGATCAAAGCAACTCATTGTAGTTTGAAAGGGGAAAGAGTTGATGGTGTGTTCTGCAATCATGCATTCGACAGATGAGATATTCTGTAGCCGACACGTGTGTGTCTGTTGTTGTGTAGCAGCAGGCGTCAGCCAAAGAGTGGAAGGAGGGGTGGCACGGGTGCATCCACATAGACGGGTGAGAGGCTCACCGCTCGCTTTGATCACCATTCGGGTTTGTTATCCTTGCAAGAGTGTACACTTAGGTCAAGCCTGCTACAGGGTTCACAGATCTGTTGCTCTGCCATATGCGCAGCCCTCATTTGACCCTAGTGCATAACACTGTCCCTTTGGAGATCTGGCCTGCTTCATTATGCAGATAACGTTGCACCTGCCTGACTGACCTTGTGTGTGTGTGTGCATTTCTGTCTGTGAGCAGGTGCATCAGCAAAACGGCAACTAGATACAAATGTACTATGTTTCAAACATGAAGAATAAAGCTGTTTTTATTCATTTATTTATTTATCTGTTTATTTTTCCTGACTTCAAAAGTCCCATTAATAGTATAAAAACTAACATGTGTCTGGCTCTTAATACTCCCCCGCCCTGCTGTGGCTCTTGGCTCCAAGCCCAATCATCCCTGTTAAAGATGCAAACCTTTAAAAATGAGTCACAGACAGGCTCAGTATTTTCCAAATTACCGAAACAAATGTAAATAGCACATTCGTTGTGAATTATTGAGCATGGTTTTAATCCATATTTAGTGGATGCCATTCATGACTATAAACAATAATAGTGACTATTTATAAACTACTACTCATCGTGATACGTGAAGTGTGTCGTCCGCGCGGCTGTGTGACTCGTTGATGCGTTATATTATTGATCAAACGACCAACAGAACTCAACTGACAAATCACTGCTGATCCGGAACACATGCATGAAATATGCAGTGTGTAGCGATTCAGCTTTCTTTCATATAACCTAAGCTACAAGACTGCTAAACAAACAGGTGGAAAGAAACAGGGATTGGGAGAGCAATAGAGGATCTGACTGTGAGTCTGTTATGATCAGCCTGTGCAGTGCTGGGTTTCTATTCACCAGTGTAACAGGGGTTGAATCAGGCTGGCAGTGTGTTTCTTAGTGAGAGCCAAGGGAGGAAGTCCGCTCGCTCGCCCCTATAGCTGCCTCATTGGACTGAGGTCACTTCCTGTCGCTCCCCAGCCCTTCTGCAGCGCTGCCCAATCAGCATGGCCCTGCGTGAGCCCCCACCCCTCTCTATGCAGCGAGCAGACTCTGGATATAGTTACAGGGCCACAGGGGACTGTCAGCTCTCTTTCTCTGTCCTCATCTCTCTCTCCCTCTCCCTCCTCCCACTCCCTGTTTCCAAGTCTCCCGAGTGTTCTCCGCTGCCACCACCCTGTCCCTCTGCACTCCTAAGAAAATCCTTTAGATGAGAACTGCTCCTGTGCCTGCTCCCTCTAAGCATCCCTGACACCAGCAAAGTAAGCCCATCTGCATATCCACAGGGCCTCGCGTTCCTGTGGCTCATGGTTTATGTATTTCACAGCTCCTTAAAACACAAACGCTTAATATCTCTCCCATGTGGAGGACAGGAGAGGGAGAGAGGGAAAAACTACTCTCAGAAAGAATGGTCTTTATTTCTTTGTGCTGTTTACTTCTTCATCCAGGCTGAAGTTCATATGCTACTGAAGGTTGTTTGGGGCTCGCAGGTTTGGCTTGCATAGTTGAGTGTCTTTATGTAACGACGCCACAGCTGCAGCATATTAAGTTCTGTAAGTTCGAGGTGGTGGTTAAGGGTTCTTTGAATTCGACAGAGATGTCTTACTTTAGTTAAGAGCATAAATGCACAGCCATCAACTGACAGTGAGTAAGAGACTGAAGCTAAAGTAGCTCAAGACAGTCTAACTTTCCGATAATAGTGTGTAGTTAAGTATAACACTGGGGATTGCTTAATTAAACACTCTCCCATGGCTAATTCGCTCCAACACCACCACTGCCCCTTTCTCTATTTGACCAATTCTGCAAAGGGGCAGTTGGAATTGAAGGGAATTCAGGATCACTTCTAGCATTTTTTTTCCTCTGTAAGACAAACATCTCATACTTAGATTTACACTCCTCTCTGGAGTGAAGTTGATGGTTCTCTGAAGCTCACTCTTAACAGGGACCTATGCTGATTGTGTCGCCAAGGCAGCACACTCTCGCAAATGATATTAAGGACATCAATCAAGGCACTTCTTAGCGGAAAGTAATGCGTAAACAAGAGGGAGAACAAATTGAGAATATTTAATAGGCCAGAAAGGGTTGCTTTGGAAAAGCTGCGGACACAACAGCTGGATTAATAAAAGCTGGTCCAGTCAAAGCGAACAGGTCAGTATAGAAATACAGGCGCTGTGAAGTATCGAACCCTCGCCATAAAAATGGAAATACCTGTTTGAAGCCCTTCTGTTTATTATGAATTTCACCTTTAGCAAGAGTTTGCTTTCTGTTCCACCATCTGCCTCATGCAATGCAACATTAGTGCTGGAGTTGTGTGTTAATAAACCAAGAAGATTTGGTTTTTCAGTGGACTCACTGCTGTATATACAACCCACTACGGGACTGTGTATGGTAGCAGAGTAGACAGCTTCAGGCCTGTAAACAGTAGGTGGGTTTACTTCTCTCTTCTCTCTGCGGGAACTATCCATTAACAGATAATGGGGGGAAAATCAGAGTGATTAAGGCCCAGGGAATTATGGGTGAATACAAATTGACTCCACCTCCGTGTGGTGTGCTCTCTTGAGGTAGAAACCCTGCTCATGAGAAACAAACTCATTTCAGAACTACTAGAATTCCCATTAAGGTTTGAATGCAGCGGATGGGGGTAGGAAGGTGGTAGGTGGGAGCGCAAAGGGATGGACTCCCCCTGGACCAAAGCTGATTGGAGAACTAGTGCCTGGGGGGAACATTACTAATATCTATTTCCTGCCTCCTCAGTTTGAGAAGGACGGAGTGAATCAAGTGCAAAATGTTGAAATTAAAGCACAAGATTTAATCAAGGCACCTTCAAATTTCACCCCATTCTATCAAACAGTTAATATATTACACATTTCAGCGGTGACGAAAATGTATTTGTGTGCTAATAAAAGCAAAGGGATTAGAAAACTACGACGGCATGAAGGGAGATGCTTTAATTTTTTCTGTGTCTAGCCTGTAGGTAAAAGTGAGGTGGGAGAAAAAGACATGTACTGTAAAGATCAGCTCAGCGAGGTACCAAAGCTCTTGTGTCATGCTTCCAAGTTCAGTGCACGCCTTCTAACCTCCAGAGAGAGAGAGAGAGAGGAGGATGGGTGAGGTGAGACTGTTGGCTGTGACATGTCAGAAGTGGTGGCGACGCCCTCGCACAGCAAGAGCAAAGGATTCTGGGGGAACACGTCTCTGGAAGCATGTCAGCTCTGATGCATGGCAGCTCGTTGGAGGTGCTAATCAGAGCAGGGCTAGGCTCCTGCTAAGATCAGCCACTCTGCGCCTACATTAACCGCCTCACAGCTCCCCATGGCTGCTGGGCCGGAGGTAGAAACACCAAACTGACAGGTTTCTGTGTCGAGATAAACATGCGTAACGCGTGAACGGATTTTACAAAAGGTTTAGTCGACTAGAACACATTTTTGGAGTTCAGGAAAAACAAGGTGGACACAAACACGAGGACGCTATTCTTCTCCATAACATATACACACACCGAGCAGACATTTCCAGTTGAGTTATTTTGCCACGAGTCCCTGCATGTAGACTTCGTTACGCGGCGAAATAAAATAGCCTGCATCATTATAAAAGTATGTTTTGCCATTTTATACAAAAGGAAAACAGATGTGTAAATGATACATTAAGCCATGCATGTGCCACTTAAATGGAATCTGGTATTTATTAAGAACTTGCTGTTTTCATCTGTAGCATGCGTGGCTCACATTAGGTAAAACACAAGTTTATGGACTGAGTTGTCTAAACATGGCAAACAGTCACATTACGTCAAACAAAATCAGAGGGAAATTATATTAAATTTGATATTTTGCATTGCTCCAGCCTGGTTCATGTTACTGAATAATTATTATCCTGTAACAGGTAAATTGATGCAATGTCACTCCACTCTGTAGTATAAGTAAAAGAAAAAAACTTGACTGGCTCATTGTGTGTTTAAGATTTTGTTTTAACCCTAATTAATTGCCAAAAGGATAGTTGTAGCTGCGAACCCAAGAGAAGCTGTTTGTTGTTTTCTTTCTGCAAGTCCTGTTGCTACCACGGATGCTTTGAGAATAGTCTACCATTTTGTGTTTTGCCTGGTCCTGTTCTCACATCTGAAACCCACAATGGCTAAAAGTCGGTCAAATGAACAGTGTGTAGGTCACAGAGGCAGTGGAAAGAAAAAAAAGAGAAGGGAGAAATCCACAACAAAGGCAAGCGCTGAATACTTGTTAACGAATGATGTGTAGGCGCTGCAGCTGCAGGCAGGTATGGAGGTCCAGTGGGGACAAACAGTGCAGGCTACTGAGATGGATTGCATGGGAGCGCCGGACCCCCTGCAGCCACACAAACACCATTCTACACTGAAATGCTCTAATTTACTCTACACATGCCTATTCTAAACTGCTGGGCCTTTTCTTGTTCGAGGGAAATAAAGGTCAAGTGGCTACACCCTGACCTCGAAGATGCTCGGCGATGATTGTTGTGCAAAATGAGAGCAAAATTACAAACAAACAAAGAAACGGCTAAATGGGCAAAGGGGAACTTCTTGGCAAGCAAAGAGGGGAGAAGAAATGAGGTGTGAATCAAACCAGAATCTCAAAAGAGTGAGTGGCCTGAATATAAAAAGTTAATTATGGGCACATGCCCCTTTTTTTTTTTTTGCAAGCCTCACTGCGGCATTGTCAGACTGAGGTTTGTGGCTCTATGGGGTCTGCGGTCCACACAAAGGAACAAGGAAAGAGAGCATTGCAGAGAGGCCCCTTGGCTGGGCTCGCGGCATGGAACACTGTACAATTAGCCAGCCCCTGCGTTCTGCTGGCTTATAATTATCAGTGCTCGCCTTAATTGACTCCCTTAGCCTGCTGCAGAGGGACAGCCCCATACCCCCTTCCCCTCTGCTCGACGCAGGCCACCGAGCGCCATGCCGGGCCCTCCAAAGTCATTTAGAAAAGCGCTCATATTTTCGACACAAAAAAAAGGGGGAACATTTGGTGAGAGAGAATTCATCATCAGGTGTCTAGAGGTTTTCCTTAATAGAAAAGCTGAGTCCCACTGAGTGCACTCTGTGTAGCGGCCAGCCACGCATGCTCAGGACCAGCAAGCCGCCATTCACAGCAGGCCACAAGACATTAGCATAATTTTATATAACACAGGCACCCGCGCTGGAAATTTAATATATCTCAGCAAATACGAGACAGGCATTTTGCATAAATTTTTTTTTTCTCTTTCTCTCCTTCCTATCTCTGTGTCCTCATCCATGTCTCTCTCCTGTCTTGTCTTCATCCTGCCTCCTCTCTCTCTCTCTCTCTCTCTAGTGCTATGTCTCTCCTTTGCCCCCGCCCTCCTGCACAACCACCCCGCTTCCCTCGCCCCATGGTGCTGCTCTCACTAGGAGAGGGGAAGTTCATTACCTCAGCTAAATCAGAATTAGTCCCTTCATTTTGACGGGGCGAACTTCATTAGAAAGGCCCTTCCTTAATCCAGCAGGGAGAACTGATGAATCTACATGGGGGCAATAATTTGCTTCACACAGCACATTCAGCCGCTTCCTCCACACTATTTCTTTCCGCCATCTATCTGGCTTTATGTATTTGTGGTTCCATTTTTATAAGATCTACAGTGAGAAACCTGAGAAAAGAAAACACCTGCATATAATTAACTAATGGCAGCAGAGAGGGTGTAAAGAATGACTTATGCTGTTTGGAATGTCCCGCCTCCCCAACAGGCTTCAGGGCCTCTGGAGCAGCCATAGCTGACTTGGCCGACACTCAAACACAGGCTGAGTGAGTTCGGCCGACAAGGCTGCGTCTGTGGGTTTGAGGTAACTACAACATTATTTTATGAGGCCATGATTAGCTTGTGGTGTTTAGGATTCACAATTCGTTAGATAGACGGAAAAAAAACATACAAAAGGACGCACATTTTCTGAGAGTAGTGTTATTCTCTTTCAGAAATCCAGGCAACACACAGTTTCCCGAGGATTTCTTAAGAGACAGGGCTTCAGCAGTGGTCCAGATTCTCAGAACAAACTAGAGAGCAGAGAGATGTGAATCAGGACAGACAGCCCCTGACTGCCATACCACAGTGCCTGGTGTCAAACAGATGTGCAGCTTGGCAGCTAAGCTCCCCCAAAAACAGAGAGTCCACGGATTCCAGGGTGGCGTTGACTCGTGCTGCTCCCCCCCCCCACCCGGCCCCCACCCCCACCACTCCACCATCCCCCTACAGTCCCAACTCCCCCACACTGTGCCCCTGCCGTCTCCCTCCCTCATCACTTCCACACAGGGGTCTCCTGACTGGTAATCTCGTCCCTAGAATGTGAAATCTCCGACAGCGATGCTCCGTACTTTTACCCCCTGCCTCTGTGGCTGATGGGTAAATTGGAATGGCGCACCCTGCTGGTGCAGAGAGCTCTGAACAGACAGCAGTACACACATGCTGAGGCGCTCCTTGCACACTCTGTCTAATATAGTGGACATGCACACTCTCTCCAAGCTGTAATATTCATGCACAGACACATGTCCACCACGCACGGATGTACACAAACCACACGTACCGCACAGTCACACACTCACACAGGCTTTAGGTGAGTCGCATACGCAGCCTCATAAGCACACATGCAAGGTAAGTGTTCCATGCACGATCTGTTCACCCTCATCTGCATAAAGATTGAATTTATGATAAATAAACAGGTATAAGGCAACTGAGTCAATGTTACAATTTAAATGTGCATCATCTGGAATGGCTCAGCTTGGGTCCTGTTACACAAACTGCACCTGTTTCCATTATTTGCATTATTATTATTATTATTATTATTATCATCATGTACAATGTTCCACAGAACAGAAAAAAAAATGCAAAAATTTAATCAAGAATGAGCTAACACGCTAGGTCCACAGCATGTCAAATGAGCACCGTCAACTTGGTGTTTTTTAATACTATGCAACGGCACAGAGCAGAGGCTATGTTTTATTATTATTATTGTTAATTTTTCAAATGCAGCCAGGCATCAGAACAGGATTTCCCAAAGGGCTGGTTTAGGTGTCCGAGGCTTCCACCCCTTTGCCTCTGTCTGTTTTTCTCCTCAGTCAAATCTGCGAAGCGTGTGTGAACGGTTGAGTCCACCCTCAAATCACAGGGACGTCGTGAAATAGTCAATGGGACCTGAAGGGGCTAAAGATCAGTGCAGAAGAAGCCACAGAGGCCTTCTTGTCAAAGGCAGTGCTTTCAGAGGGCCAGGGGTGAGGGGGGAAGCCAGAGGGAGCGAGCCAGAGACATGACATACATTTCATTACAGTTAAACCAACTGTGGGTTCAAGTCAGAGCCCTGGATTTCCAATGGCATCTCAAAGGATGGAGTAAGTGGAGGTATAAGAGAATGATTTTCATAAAGAACACAATGGCTAGGTGGACAAAGGCAGGCAGTTGGATTAATTGCTTGGGGCCTTGTTTGAATATTTTTTTTTTTTTTCAAAGTAGTTAAGTTTAATGCTCAATTTAGTGGCGCACTTGACTCTAGTGAAACATAAATGCCTAAAACAAATTCAAATCTCCAAACTCTAACTGCAAGTAATGGAATAAGTAGAATATTATTGATATTCCAATTTCACACAATGTATTCATTTTGTAATTTCAGTTGGATTCAGCATAGAACCAAAAGATAATCCTCTTTCTTCCTCTCTTCTATTTTCTGCCCATAAATACGAGAGCGAAGAAGAGATAACCGTACCACTCACGGGCGTGCTCAGAGTGGTCTTTACAGCAATAGCTCTCCTGGTCTTGTAGAGAGACTACTTGTCCATGTCAGAAGATACTCTCAGAAATGCGAGGCCACATCTCTGGAGAGGCGTGCAAGGAGCATGCTCAGATGTGGGCCCAGGGTTAAAGGAGAGCTGCCGAATGGGCGTCGTGTTGTGCCCAATTCTGTGCAGAACTCTGTGCAGACCCCGCTGCACTGGATCTACATAATCCCTCAGCAGCGCACTGTAAAGACAATTGCCGTTGTCACAGCAACATTATGGAAAATATAATTTGCAGTCTAACTACTTTGCTTTACAAAGAAATGTCTATTTACAATTCCTTGGAGTATTATTAAAAGGGCTATAGAATTACAAAACACTATTATTACGGCTCACTTGGGGGGCGCCCTCGCTCATTACGCTTCTAAGACATCGTGGGTTTTGATTATTCTATCAGCTTCATTCTCTTATTATAGTGACAAACTCCTGCTATTTTGTTGCCAATCTCCTTCCAGCTGTCATATCTTTCGAAAGATCACAAAACCTTCAAACACATTCGTGATATGTCTTCAAATTCACCAGACATTGCTTGATTCCCCTATTGAATTTGCGGGATTAACTTGAGGAAGAAACGTCTCATATTTCTTAACTGGTTGCTATGTCTGACATCAGAGTGTATGAGACTCGAGCATAGTGGTATTGTCCAGGGGAGGGAACCCTCACTCTAACCGTCAGCACTTCTCCAAGTGGGACAGAGATGATTAAAACACACCATGGCTGTGACTGACAGACTCCCCACCGCTTATAGAAGATGACATGTCTCCAAGAGACACAGAAAAGCACCTCCTCTAATTTTAACTCTGACTACAACACTGCGCCCCTCAGTCAAAACCCACAATAAACAGCCACGCTGAGATTCTTAACCACATTTGAAGTGATAAGAACTAAACAGAGAAACAAGTTTAAAAAAACAACAATAGGGAGGGAGGAGACAAAGGGGCTGAGATGGCGCCATTTCCCTCTGGTGCACACAAACAGCAGGAACCTGTGAGCTTGTGACAACACCTTCAAACATTTCTGTTACTTTCACAGAAATATCTGATGTTGATGCTCCAATGTGATGCTTCCGCAGCAGTCTCGTCCCAGCACACATTCGACTTGGCAAGCTCTTGGTTACCAAAAAGGAAAAAAAAAAAAAACACCCTCCTAACTGACTGTTTGACATTTGTCATGACAGGAATACAGTTGAGGGGGGGGGGGGGGGGGGAGAGAAAAAAAGAGAGAGAGGTGGGAGGGGGAAGAGGAAAATGGAGGAGGGTGATCAATGTGTGAAATTTTATGTGTGAAAAAAATAATTTGCCATTCTCTGGGTTCGTTGGGAGTTTTTTTTTCATGACAAGGGGTATGGGGGGACGGGGGACCGCGCAGGGGGGGGGGGGGGGCTTCCTGTTATTGTCATGTTGTGTAGCGAGCTCAGGGTTGCGTACTAAATGATTCACAAAAAAACAGAATCTTTTACATTGGCGTCAGCAATTCAGCCAGGCGCCCTTGTGGGGGAATTCTTTTTTGTGTTTTTTATTGAAGTCTGCACTGAGTGCGCCCAAAAGCTCTGACAGGGGGCCCCCGAGGGCGCTTGTCTTCACCTCCAAATCATAAGATGGAGAGATGATGCTCCCTCTGTGCTCTCATTTATACCCCTCAACACTCCCTTTTCCACACAGATCCACAATCCTGCCCTCCCCACCCAAAAACTTAAACAGGCAGAGAAGAAAAGCCTTTCAGTAATACAGTCCCTACAGATTTCTCTACGATCGCTCTGCGCTGTTGGAACAGCTGACAGGCTCGCTGTGGCGGGTCCATTCCCCATGGTCTGTCAGACTTGGTGCTACAGCATGACAGTTAGTACTTCTTCTCTGGGGATGTGCCACCTTTGCCTGCTCCTGTGTGCCCCCCTACATGACAAGCCCCTCCACTGACCCCCAAAAGCTATTTGGCATTGCGCAAATTCCTTCTGCAGGTAGGTGGAAGTCTGGGTTACGTGCCCCCCATGCATCTTAACCTCTCATATTCTTTCTGGTGATTTGTATGCCCATCTGAGGCTCCTGGCACATTCTGACTGTAGGGCTGGACCAGCGAAAGGGGCAAAAGGGGGTGAGGGAGTTGTAAAAGGGTTGGTGTAATTTGATCGGAGGGCACAGCTGCATAAACAGGGGTATCGAGGAATTTCTGTCTGGCCGATGGAATTGACTTTGCATGAATGGCCCCTCTTTTCCCCCTCAAAATAGGCCATTTTCCACATGTCTCAATGAATATGACAAGCTCTCCAGCAATAAGAGGGTAACAATGAAATTGCAGCAGCAGCACAAGGCAGACTCAGTCTTCTCTTGAGCTGTGAAATTCTCCCTCACCCTCTCTGCCTGTCTTTGCTAAAGACCTCATCCAAGTCCTGTTGCCTGACCTGTCAAAAGCAGCACCATCCTCTGTAAAATGCCCGAACAAAACAAACCAACAACCGCTGGCAGGGTCAGAGGGCAGCTGCTCTGGGTGCCCGGACTCTGACGGGCCTTCTGATTGGCCGAAAGGGCAGTGAGTAAAAAGGAATCTTTTCAAAGTGAAATCTCCAGCTGATGGCTTAGAGCTCCACACCCCACAGTTTGTTTTTCTTGCCGCTGTCAGTAGTGTTGCCTGAGCCATTTGGAAGGATTAGAAAAAGTGGGGGAAGGAAAAAGAAAAAAAAAAAACTCAACTGTGCAGATCATGTGTATGGTAGAATCTGAGTGATGGCTCCCGGACCCCTCAGAGAGTGATAAACCTTTGACCTTGACAGCCCCCCGTGGTGACCCCTGACCTCTGGCTTTGTGCCACAGACACAGTGAGACAGGTGCAGGCAGGAAAGTGACCACACCCCAACTGCACTGGCCAAAATCTCCCTCATCTTGACCTGACTGTCCTGATGCTCTGGACTCAAACTATGTAAGAAAAAGAACTATCACCAAGCGGCAACTTCTGCTGCAGAGGAGATGACTATTTGTATCGGAAGACAGCACACCAGTGTTGGGGATCGCGCGTTACAATAGTAAGGCTTTGGAGTAGTATATTGCTTGTGGAAACAACATTTTCCTGTAATAATATTGCTTTTATGATAACATGTGTCGCATCACATCCACCAGTTGAGCTGAAATGGTGGAATAATAAAGTAGCGAAAACATCTGCGCCGTCCCCGTCTTGGTCGCGTGCCACTGCAGATATGAGGCGCTCGCGGCTTTGATCACGGGTAGTGGCAGAATGTTTTGCTACGTGGCTGTCATTCACGTCCTTGTAAAACAATGTCAGCAATATTTTCACACGTCTAACCAAGCAGTTATTTTTGCTTAAACCCAACCAAAGTATCTCTTCATGGAAACAGCATGTTAAAAAAAAAAAAAAAAAAAAGGGTTTTCCAGCAGAGTTCAGAGGACTGCACTCCGAAGCCAGTGCTGTTTTTGGGCATTGTAGTCCCAAACTCTGAACCTCATAACCTGGTCAGGATGAGGTTGTCATTTTACGGTTTCTCTGATTTAGATTTGCAGATAAATAAAACGGTTCTGTATGTTATTCTAGGTAAGTCTAGTAACAGAACCGCCAGCAGAGCACAAATGTGCGGCACGGTGACTTTAAAGAATTCACAAAATCATTTTGTTTTCATGTCGCGTCTGAGATGAACAGATACTGACATTCATGCTGAATAAAATCACACCATCCGACACTGAGGGAAAGGATCCTATTTTTTGCAGCTGTAATAAAACATAGATTCATTAGTCTATTCCCTGTATTACAGATGGTCACATTTTAAATATAAAATTAGTTTAACCCTTATTTGCCCCAAAACGTTTGAATTCCCTGGTTTGCTTTATTGGCAGTTATAATTTCTAAAAAAAAAAAAAAAAAATCTATTTACTTTTTATTGATAATTTTGTGATTAAATGAAATACATTGAAATAAATTACAAATGCATTGATTACACCATCGCCATTGAGCCAGATCACTGAAAGAAAAACTTGGGTTGTGTTGATCTTGATTAGTAAAAGGTTCTGAGCAGTGATTAGTGAACAAAACCTCAGCTCTAACAGGTGTTTTGATGGAAGTAATGCAAAAATAAGGTATTCATCTGCAAATAAAGTAATATTGTAACGTACCTAGTTTTTTAATTTTATTTTAAATGCAATTAAGAAGTAATAGGCAACATATCACATGTTTAAAGTAACTTACCCAACACTGCTGCACACACTGATTGTGGAAAAACATTGTGTGGCAGAATACAGGTTTTTTTTTATGCAGCATTTATAATGCAAGTGTTTGAAGAGGTTATTAGATAAAACAGTATGAGTGCAACAGCTAAAAGGGAAATGGAACAGACTCAGGTAGTGGCACTGAGCCTCTAAGCGGTGAGTCAGCAGTCAAACAACAAATGTATTAAAAAAAAACAAAAAAAACCACTTTCTCAAATCTTTGTTAATGCCTCAGAAATACAGATGTGGATATTATTAAAGTCGAGGTGTGTGGTGGTTGAGTAGCGGCACAATGACACATCACGAGGCCTCGTTTTCTGTTCCTCAGCAGGCTCTAGTTCCAAGGTCATGCCAGTCCGCTCCAGTCTTTCTGCTGATCCATTTTCTCTCCCTAGGCACTTCCCTCATGTTGTTGGCCCAGTGATTCAATGCTTTGCATTAAGAGCAATTCACCTGTCTCTGGCGTCCCAGTGGCATGGGCCCCCTGGGGAAACCAGGTGGAGCATAAAAAAGTTCCACATATGGTAAAGTCAAGCTGCTCGGAGGCTGCCGAGTGTCTGCTGTGGGGATAGAGACTCCTAAAAGGCCCAGCTGGTACTTGGAAAAGGGCTTCTGCATTACTACACCTCAGTGTCTGTTTGGGCTCCCCTTTGGAAAGTGTTGGCCGGCGCACATGACCAGCCATTTTAGATTTCTCCCTCTACCCCGCCTCATCCCTCGCTCCCTCCCACCTTCCAACTGGTTCTGTATCCAATTGAACATTTGGTCCTCCACTGCTGGTTAATCAAATTCCTCCATCTGGCCCCCTATCCCCGTGGAACAAAAAAGGTGCAGTCTGAGCCTGGGTCCAAGTGTATATTGGGAGGGAGGAGGGGGATTGGAGAAAGGGACTGCCTACCTAACTTACACAACCCAGTCAACTAGATCAGGTAGAGAGCATGAGGCCAGGCCTGATCGTTTTGGGCAAACAGGAACAGCTTGGGACTAAGTATAAGAGCCCTGCTGTTCATATAGAACTCAGGGAAGGCAGTGGGTTCATATGACAGTAGGAGGGTTTTATGAGCTAATACCTCCACATACACAGTAGAATACAGAATAGAGTGAAGCCTAAGTACTGTTGGCTAAGGGAAGCACTGTCTTGAGATGCCATTCAGTCTCCATGGCAGTAGATGGCAGTGTTTTTGGACAACAACAACAAAGAGAATAGGAATAATAACACTTCTGTTAAAAGTGCAGCGCTGCCTGGCTTGTTGTCTTCATACACTGCTTCCATGCTTGTTCTCTCAAAACGAGCAATCTCAGGATATCACGAAAAGGCAGCAGTGATCTTTTAATCCCCCCAGAGAGACTGTGGAACCTTCACAAAATATCTCCTTAACTAAAATCTATTAGAGGAGACCTTTCCAAAAGCAGTCCTGTCGCACAAAGTTAAACAGGTTTTAAAGAGCACTCACTTTCCCACAAACCGTTCCCTTACAACTGTGACATATCCAGCCGATCGGCACTATGCGTGTGCTCAGATCCAGCAGGAGATCTGAGGCGAGGTGAAGACGGGGACTCTAATTGAGTCACAGGTACAAAAAAACACATGGCATCTCAAGTGCTAGCTCTACCCATCCATAATATCTATTGTATGATTTCTATTCATGTCCAACCATCCTTTCCCCTGCCAGGTGGCAAAACATGTGTCAATAATTAAACTGCTTTTACATAACAGGATACAGGAACACAATGCAATTTGCTCCCCATATTTCATTGGGCCTTTATGAAAACACATGAGAGAGTGTAATTAATCAAACCACTGGAATATGTGAACGGCAATTTCCACTTAATGGCACTTACAGGAATTGGTTCCCTTAAGCACCACATTCTGTCTACTAAACGAGCGGGATACATTTTCATCTTCATAGTTCAGATAGTAAACTCTGGTGTTGGATGTTAAACAAACTCATTTGACATTCGGAAGTCTGAATACAGATCAGGTTTGGTGCGTGTGACTTGATCTCTGCGTGTTTTCGGACACAGCGAAGCCAGTGACTCTCTGAGTCCGAGTTAAAGGTGATTAGCGCAGCTACAGTCGCTGGAACTGTGATCATCAGGCCTTGAGAAATGAATCTTCTTTTTAATGATCTTGCTTTGACCTTAAATCTGAGTTCATGTTCTGTGTGCACTTAACCACAGGAGGCTAACCACCGCCCAGCCAGGGACAGGAAGAGGATCATTCACTGCTTTTAGTGGCTTTCTGTGAAAAGATGGTCCTAGTCTAAATGGCACCCATGTCCCTAAAAGTGTGTAGCTCTCTCCCTCTCTCTCTCTCTCCTCACCACTCTTTCTCTTTCTCCCTCTGCCTCTCCAAAGACTCCTCTAAGTGCAGCATCTTGTTTCAGTAATTTAGCCAGGCCAGAGACAGTGGAGAGAGGAAAGTAATCGATTTCTCTCTCATTTGGTTCCTCCCAGACTTGCTGTAAGGCCTCTTAGGGGAGTTCTGGACTATTGGACAGGGCAACGTTATGGGAAAGAGTGTCATTGCGTTTAAGGTCATTGTTACACCAAGGTTTCATTTTGAGTGTATTTTTATTGGTGCATGGAACAAAGGAGACAAACAAACAACGCTGCCGCCGTTTGCGCGACGGCAGACATCACGATACGCCATCTCTGTACTTAACTGCATCACAACTCTGAATGACAGGGAGAAATATTATGCACTACGGCAATATGATCCACTGCACAGATACACGCTCAAAACGGCTGCTAAGTACCAAGCTTTTAGAGAGGTCCATAGGTAAACCTTGTGTCTATAAAAAGACACCATTACTAAATAATTTAGAGGAAATGCCTTTACTGTATGATTACTATTTCTGCCTCATGCTCCATATCATCTTTCCAAATGAAGGAATAAAGAAAAAGGTCGAACGGAAACAGAGGATAGAGTGGGATGGAATAATATTGTAGAGTTGAATCATGCATTATAGTTTATTACCACAACATAGCAATTTTTTCAAATAGTTCCTGATGAAATTTCATAAAGTATATCTTGTATTTTAGAAACCATTCTGTTTATCTACACTGCTCAGCAATAAAACCAGCGACCTGTTTAATGTTGTATATGAATAAATTAAATATCATAGAGGCAATTCTTTTCCCTATTACCATGAGGTATGCACTTGTATGTACAGCTAAAATCCCACATATGAAACAGCAGGGAATATACAGCCTATACAGAATAACTGGGCACTGCCAGTAAACTCTTCCCTCGAGCCTTTCAACTTCACAACATGGCCTCATCAACAGGTTTACAGCGGTTTACATCGACGCTGCTTTGAGGCCCTTTATGGTTTCTGACATTCATTCTAAATTCTTAATAACAGTTGGTAGCTCTCAGGTTGAGAGTCCATTCATTTACATCTGATGGAGATATTCTCGCACGGACCAATTAAAAATGGATCACAGCTACCTGCAGATATTGGCATGTATTACTATCAAGACAGACACCGATCTCGTGTGTCATTAAGGGCGCAGCGGCTGGAAGACAAACAAGACAAATCTATCTATTGTTTATTACCTCCCGAGGCTTTACACATGGAGGGCAGAATAAGAGAGGGAGAGGCAGAGGTCAGCGTAATTACCATCCACTCCTTTCCTTAGAGTCAAACAGCGCTAAGACATGCATTGGCAAATTCCATGGCAGCATCGTATATCACATTACCATAAAGCCCTAAAGAGCTAACCTTTGTTCAATTCCATTTGATTGTAAGAGAGGAAAACAGCCTTACTGACAGCCTCATCCAGCCTCACACTTTTAAGAGTTCAGGTGTTTGTCTTTCAGTCTTGTGACTGCTCTTGCTGAAGATGTGCTATTCCAAAAATAAAGCGTCGGGGGACGTGGGGGATCATTGAATCATCCGGGGTAGAGTATCACATCATCTGGAGAGCTTGAAGCCTCAAACTCAAACTCTGCCTGAGGAATAAAGCACAGCTTTTCATGGAAATAATTCACAGTGTTTAGATCCAAGCTGCGCTACACACCGAATCTACTTCAATTACGATTAACTTCTGTAGCTGTTCACTATGATCAACAATAACCCCCGTGTATATTAATATTTTTGCAGCACCTAACAGTATGATCCTGGCATTGTGAAATGAACTCGGAAGAGCTGGCATTTTGCAGCATCAGTAAACTCTAATATGCCTGTTGACTGGAAATGAGAACGGATCAGTGTGAACGGAATGTGAAATAACCATTACTAAGAGAGGGAAGCTGAGTGATGTCTTCAGACAATGTTTAACGCCACGGTCGTCAGTTCTCCGTGGCGATGTTTAGGTGATAATCACATCGAAGGACGAGTGTCACCACATAGGATGAAGAAAACGTTAAGACGAGAGCAGGGGTACAGTCAGCAGACGCAGACCATACAGAAATGTAGACGTAAAGCAAAGATTTATTAAAAAAAAACAGAAAAACAACAACAGCACAGGAGTGGGCAAAGAAGAGGGAAAGAAGAATGAAGGAAAAGAAAGAAAGAAAGAACGAGAGAGAGAGAGAGAGAGAGAGAGAGAGAAAGGAAAAGAGATCTGTGAATTTCCCCTTCCTCCCCTGAGACCTCCCTTGATGCCAAGCATTCATCATCCAGCCTCTAATATCAGTTATTCTGTGGCTCCTCTGCTTACAGCAGAATTAATTTCTGCTTTAATTACTCTCATCGGCGGAATGCTGATGAAGGAGAGGGACGAGGCATTCTGGGACTCGGGCCTCATTCCACCGCTTTAATTTGAATGAATTCCACACGGAGACGCTGGCAAACAACTGGCAGCCGAGCCCCGGGAGCCACTCTGGGACTGCGCAGAAGAGCTGTAGCCATGGCCCCCACCAACCTAGCTACCTTGTGTGTGTGCTCGCCTGTGTGCGTTTCTCTGCACGTGTGTATTGCGGGGAATTGGTCGAGTGTGCGCGAGGCTGAGCGTTGGAGTGAAAAGATAGGGAGGAAGGAACACACAAGATGAGGAAAATGGAGGAAAACAATGATTGATAGATTGAGTGATGAGTGTGTGTACAGTGTGGGAGCATGTTTACAGTGTTTGGGCGAGAGTGTGTGTGTGTGTCTTGGTGTGCAGCATGTGCATGTTTGCGTTCACGTAAATGCACTCAGGGATGGGGATGAGAAAGTCTATAGAAGCAAATAATTTCACACAGAGAGAGACAGTGAAAACAGATCCATATGGGCATGAAATGTGAACAGCATCACTGACTGCAGCCCACTGTGCAGCAAAAGTGTTAGTCTGAGAGCAAAAATCATTAATAGTTCATTTGATTATTCCTGACAGGGGCTGTCATATTCTGTGATAAACCCCCCCCCAGTCCATGTAACTTATAAGAGCTCTCAGTTTTGTGAGGAAAAATGACAAAAAGAAAATAGTAATAATGTGAGAGATGCACACTCCATGTTTTCATAATGAAAACAACTGCGGAAAATGTATAATACCAGAGCAAGCCCAGCAGAGAGTGAGGGGCTGTAATTGACTTTTCTCCAAGCCAGCTTGGAAGTTACAAAATGTAGCATATTGGATAAGGATTGTGATTGATTATGTGGGTCTGCCATACCGATTTTGATTAAATGTTACCATGGGTTTCTTTTCCAAGCCCTAATGAAGCAGCAATTTGAAACTGAGAGACTGGAGGATGCTGAGCCAGGCTTCCTTCAGCCCCCGCATCATCTATCTGTTTACATGTGATGCCTCAAAAACAGGAGCTATCACAAAATAACCTGCAGCCGTCCCTCTGCAATGACAGGAAGCACATATAGATTTGACAAAAAAAAAAAAAAAGAAAACGAAAAAATAAATAAGTCAGCTGGTGTTAATGGTCTAAACAAACAAACCCTAACCACATAGTAACATATTAGCATGTATTCCGACATTATGAGGAAGATGCTCACAATCACTTGAATTCATTTAGCAGCGCTTTTCAACTTTGCTCCACATGTATCTCCTTCAATTTAACGCTGCGGAGCCATTCCTCGTCCAGTTCAGCAGAGGGCAGGGAGGAAGGTAGGTGTGACCTCCACCGACCCTGAAACCTCTGGACAGGTGGGCAGTGGCCTATGCACGCTGTCCGTTTTGGCACCAGCTCTCTCCCCTCCCCAGCAGGGAACTCAGGCCATGATGAGCAGCTGGGTCGCAAACACTAAGCACATTAATATCTTCTTAATGATAATAATCATTATGGCATAAGCACCTTCCCCAAAGTGGGAAGGCTCATGGAATGTGCCAGAGTAGCATTGTCGTTAAGGTACAAAAACTGAGATGAAATAATTCTTTTAATGGGCAGAAACTTACAGCCACCAGGATAATGCAGACTCTAATGTAATAATGTGATAATGAGACACACACATATAAGAGATAAGACATGTGGGAGGCCAAAAACTCAATGGTAACCACAGTGAATAAATAAATAAAATAAAATCTGGACTAAAACTGCGGGGATGACACAGTTACCACTGCAGTGAAACATACTATATGCTAATGTCGACTTCACAGAAACATGTTTTAATTAGAACAGGATGTCGCTATGATTTCCTCATGCGTAAAGGCCTTTCTGAAATTAGTGGAGTACTTCACCACCTTGTCTCCCCGTGCCTTTGAATCCATGATGTGGTACTCGGTACAAAGCATTTTCCATACACTCGGCTCATTTAATATAACTGTCAGTATTCACCTATCATAGGCCATTATCTGTCTCATCCGCGTTCATTATTGAAGCTAATGATCTGTTGTCCTCTCTGCTCCCCATTGGAGGAGGACTACATTAAAAGTCTCTTACTAACTTAATTAGTAATTATAAATGTTAAAGATTAATCAGAGAGTGAGTGGCTTAAGGTTTAGGTCTCTAGGCAGTGGTGGGACAAATGCAGAGACAAAGAGGCCATGTAGCTTCATTGTTCACACTCGCCTCTCCTGCTGGAAATGGAACAAGACGTATGAAATAAACGGAGCTGTGACCATTTTACCTCTGTCAGGTGCATAAAACGTGAAAATGAACATTAACATTTATATTAACACGTATTGCAAATGTGTGTGTAACTAAAGCTCCCTGTGAGCTGTACTTCTTTCAGCTAAATATAGTACCATGTTTTGTTTTTTTTCCATTCTATAATCTACCAGCTCTACTGTAGTGGATATAATACTGTTACAGGAAGCAACATTTAATATGGTAACCTATGATGCATGCAGTACTCACATTATCTCTTTCTAACAAGATGGAAATAGATCCCCCTTAATTAAATCCTGGGTGTACACTAATTCCTTACTAAATCTGCACCTCTCTGACAATTCCACATCAGCAGTGCCGTGCACTCCAGTAAACATATAAGCACTGATATCAACATTAAACCTTAATAACTAATAAAGCTTTCATCCAGGGAGTTCCTGTGTGATTTCCATTAATGTGAGGGGAATCGCCCAGGACCATCTCTATGTTTTCCGGAGCCGGTTGACACTCAAGCCAGGGGGTCGGTACTCTCGGCAGAGGAGGAAGAAAACAAGTGCAAACTTTATCTGTGCTGAGATGAGACTACTTTAACTTTAACCACACAAAACGGATTCATTTCCCTCAACTAAATAGCCAATCAATTAAATGCAAGATTAAGAAGACGAACAAAGTCGAAAATTAGTAAATAACCATTCATTATAGGAAAAAAAAAGGAAAAAAAAAAGAGCAAAGATTTGACAGTAAAGTATGAGAACCCATTTCACATTTCCATCTGCCCTCTCTCTTTTCAGAGGAGAAATGGCAGCGCTTTGACTGTTGAGCAGGGAGTCCTATCACACAAGACACACAGAGTGGGGTGGTGGTGGGGGGCTGGCCAGTGGCCCACAGCACCTGAAACCTATTAGAGAGCTTTGGAACATTCCACAGGGTTCTTCCATTTTGGCCAGAGGGCATCATAAAGGTCCTCACAGAGAGGGCTGGTGTGACTCAGACACAGACAAACAGCCAGCAAGGTGAAACACTCAAACTAGAGTAGGATATAAAAGAGCGTGACACCTGAGTATACTGCAAATGGGGGGGCATTGTTTGTTTTGTTCGTAGCAAGAAAACATGTTGCTTCCACCAGATCGCTGACTTGCCCGTGATCCCCGCCGAGATCAAAATGTGGTTCTACAGGCAACGACAAAATTCTCAACACTTGGATTCACAAGGAGTTTTTCTTCATAGAGGAAACTATGATCAAAACATTTACTGCTGGCAAGCCAAGCAAAACTTTTATCAACTTTTTATCAAATGGTTTGCCATCTGGACTTAAAACAGTAGGGGCCCAATAGCGCACTGACACTAAAAACAAAACATGCATAAACACACACAACCTTCTGCCAAATTTCTTTGAGATAGCCTTGCGCTCTCCACTATGTGTGTGTGTGTGTGAATATGTGTTTTAGTGGTACCAAGGCCCATCTCTTTGGCTGGACCTGTGTCCATGCCTCCGTGTTATGCTCACTGGGTTTAGCTCTATGGGTGTCTGTGGCCTCTCCTCTGGCCGCCCGTGTCCATTTGCTCTGCGGGTATGGCAGGCCTGAGCTGACAGATGGCCGCCCCTCTCCATTCCGCTCCAGAGTAACACAGTAACTGGTTTTTCCTCCGCCGTTGACCTTGCCACAGCCAGCCAGCAATCCAGGCTGGCACTCGGCCTGTCGAACAGGAGGGTAATGAAGTCCAGCGCTGCTCACATGATTATTAAGGCTTTGACGCTGGGGGGCCTTTCAGGACCCAACCCTCCTCCCCTGTCTGCCAAAGTTCGATGAGGATAGTCATTCGTTACATGGTACTTTGGAAAAAACACCACAGTGCTCCATAAAGAGACAGAAAACTTTTTGTGGCAGTTGGAGTCTGCTTGTATTCTAACATAAACCTCTGTACACTTGTGAAGTGTACAACAGAAAAAAACAAAAAAAGAACCTCTGTCCTATTCAGTAGCATATGAGAGCTACTGGTGTCCCAGTGTGCCTGTCATTCCAAAAACACCCCAGTAAGAGCCACTACCACAAAGTTAGATCAGATCTGTCACACTACCATTGGTGCTGACAGCCTCTAAATGTGATGGAGTCCAGCAGCAAAGCACCACTTCACTCTCAATGTAATTCTCTCTTACCACAAGCATCTCTAGGCACGCTTGGAACCCTGGTCCCATCAGGGCCACTCTGGGATTTGAGAGGTGTAGGTTGCAGCAATGACCTTTACTAAGGCAGGACTGTCTGTTTGCACTTCTCCCATAAGCCTTCCTCCAGTCAGACTGCTAAGCAACCCCATCAGACCAGGGGTGCACATGCACCTACGGCCTTGGTGACATCTCAGAGACCATGGGGAGGTTGAGTAATGCAGAGGTTAATTCTGATCATCCAGTATTTATGGGCTTCACTTCAGAACAAGGCAAAGCATTAACACTCTAAAGGAGACATCCCTCCTGTATATCAATAAAACATAGTCTCAAGGCACAAGCAGCACAGAGCCTACCCTTATTCAGGTCAACCAAGTTCCCAACTTGACTTGCATTGGAGGATTTTAAAAAAGTACGCCAGTGAATCCTTTACAAGACAATGTCTTTAAAGGTCCAATGTGTAAGCGTGTAAGTAACTTTGTATAAGTGTGTAAGTGCTCTAAAATAATAAGTGGTCTTAAAATAAGGCTTTTATATGCACTGTAGGCAAGGTTCTTGATTTCTACGGCGGCTGCCATCGAGTGCTGCAATGTGTCTGCAGTAGACCAAATGGACAAACCAAGCTATCACATAAATGATTCTTAGAATACATCCATGGGACAAACTAGCCAGAACATGCATTTCCCCATTAGGTGTTCAAACTTAGTTCACACGAAAAAAAAATACATCCTTCCTAGTAGAATATCACTCACTCTTACACACTACGTTACAAGACATTTGAGCACAGTATAGCCAGTCACCGAGAGGCACTTTCCCCAAAACACCATGGTGCCACCGGCCTCACCATTGCGATGCAGTGAGGGGCAGCAAGTGCTCACTGTTTGCACAAACAGGCTGTATGAACTGAGAGCATCAGATATTTTCTCACATGTTGGCCTAGTCTGTGAGGTGTGGGGAAATGTCAGGAAAATCAATAGATAAGGACCACATCAGACTCAGCTTGTCTGGCCTAGCAACAGAGCATCCCCATGGTGATGTCAATTACCCCTGCTTTACAGCAAAAACACCAGGAAGAGCAAAACAGTCTCTGCTATGCTGTAAAACTTTTAATGCAGTCTCCTGGTTACATTGAGGAATTTATAAGAAACTTTGTTTTTTTTCCCATCCAGACAGACAGGTAACACCGAATGTGAGAGTCTTACTGATAGCTCTTTTTTGCAGCTCACTCTATTTTCTATTCTCCTCATGGACTTCACATTAGTCAGAGAGAGGTATAATGTAACGAGCAGTAAGGTGCGCATAATTGCATATTAGCAGCAACACACTTGGCTGCACGGGAGGTGACTGCGCTAACGAAGAGAAAGGTGTTATTAATCACCAATTAATAAAAGCAGGCAGATATCACACTCAGTATATGGCACACTTGGTTTCCTTTGTTTCCAATGACTGGTCCAAGCCTGTTCTCTTATTTATTTCATAACATTGATCCTGTTCCTGTGCTGTGTTGTCTACTGAGTTCTGACTCTGATCCAGCCCCCCAGGAGTCAAACGAGGAGTGTTTGGCGAGGTTTGTTAACAGATTACATGTGTATGTGCTCCATGAATGTGTCCCATGAACTGAGGGAACACCATCAGACATATCTAATCAAAGCGGATTATAGGAAAGGAAACAAATAATGAAAATAGCAGCTTAATGGAGCTTAATGGAGTTGCCACCAGGGCAGCGACAATGATGGAGACCATGTAATCAACATACACTGGCCAAGATGCTCTTGAGGCCCAAGACAAGAGGATATGTGTCAAGGATAATTTGCAGCCCATAGCAAAAAAAAACAAATCAGGGCTTTCAGCTTTAAATAGTGTTACAGTGTGCCTCCTGTCTGCCCCCCGCCCCACCAACAGACAATAGGACATGTCGTTTGGAGATCGGTCAATGTGAAAATGTGTGTGCTTAAGGGGGAAACAGGGTAAAATGGAGAGTTAGTGGTGGACAGAGGAGGGGAGGGGAGCAGAGAGGAGGAGGAGAAACTAGGGGAGAGCTAAAGGCCTCTCACTCGCTCTCCTCTCCAGCTCTGTGACGGCCCACAGTGCCTGCTTCACACAGAGCGGCCAGCTGTACAGCAAATGTGCCTTTCCCTCTCCGCCCCCGAACCTTTCCACCCCTTCAGTGCCCCCCCTCTGCCTGGGCCGACCAGGCCACCAGCTCCTCTCTGCGAGAGAAGCCTCCTCCCTGACTTGGCTTGGAGCTCAGTGTTGTCACCAGACCAAAAAAAAATCCATAGAGGTGACCCCAGAAACACTTTTCTGGGATGTGGTTTGGTTTGCTTGTTTACAACTGTCCTTCTGAGCACTGCCACCTTGGCAGCAGCTGCTTGGAATGAACAGAGGTGAGATGAGAATTGGACTGAAAGCAGATATGAACAAAAAAACAAAAACCCCTTTCACCTTTAAAAACCTTTAAGACGGAGCCCATGTTTGAAAACATGGCATGGCTCTGAAAATCCACACAGGGACATATGAGACAGTGCGATAAATAGGCCAAACCGCGTCCCCCATGAGGCTCCAAATGCCATAGTTTACAGTGGGGTCAAAGTGAAGCAATGGGGTGGCATGATAGCACGCTGATAAAACCAAACAGGCTTTTGTGTCAATGATAGACCTTCAAAGATCCCCTCAAAACGACAGACAACTTTGTGAAAACACTGTGATTTTAGAAACATGTTTCCCTGATGCAAAAACTACAGATCAAGATGGCAAAATTAGCTGACGGTCAGATTTGTTTTGTAATCTCAAAGAAAAATACGGCATAAAAAGGTTTGATAGTGACAGCAGCAGCTGAGAGCTGTATAAATCTGTGTGTCTCTGGAGAAAAATCGGACACTCTCAATTCTGTAAGTGTGCCATGCCAAAAAAACTCTAAACTAAAGAGTGGCCAGCTGTCTTCTGGCCTGCTATTAAATTGCTCCTTGGATGGTGGCGATATCATTTTTTTCTCCATAGGAGTATCGCACCAGGTCCCCAAACAGAGCGACCAGCTGTACAGCAAATGTGTACTGATCCATCTGGGCCCTAGCAGGCTGCGGCCTCCATCTTAAGACACGTGGGGCCGCTCACAGGCTTGGCTGGGGCTGGCCCGGCAACACACCCATCCATGCCCACCTCCTCTTCTTTCATTTACCTCCATTATCACAGTAAATGTTGAATAACTGGGCATCAGAGCTGTGCTTTATGTCTGAACTAGGACATCACGATGTGAGAGTAATATCCATGCATCAAAATGTGCTGGCAGTCATACAGAGGAGGCAGCCACGAGCACTTTGGCCCAATGGGAGGAGGTGAGGGTGGAGGCTGAGTGCACTGCAGTTTAGGGAGCCTATTGTATTACAATGGCAGCTAATATGGAGTTGTCTGGGTGAGACAAGCTCAGGTTTTGTTGTTCCATACACTTAGCACTATAGTTATGTCATGGCACACCACTATATATAGAGTTATCAGTGTGAACTGACACCATGGAGCGGGGCATGGATGAAAACAACACCCCTATGAATCCAGCGTCTGCTCCATTACCTACGCTAATAACGCTGACAGCTGAGCGGAGATGACCCCAGCCCCCTGTTTCCCCTCTCCTGTGCAGATGGCCATTAAAAGGAGAAAGTGTCCCTTTTTTCAGTAGAGAAGGTATTTAGAGCTTTTCCAAATGAGCATTTTTTTTTTTCTTCTGTTTTTGGCCCAAATTGCCTTTGCAGTGATTACTGCCTGGATTGAATTTAACCCCATTCTGAAGCAGGATTCTTCCGTCACCATATAAATCCACAAGATCAACATTAGTGTTTTTAACACAACTAACCTGGTGCATGTGTTTTCTTTATAGCTTTTCAGTTATATGTTTTTCTTTCGTTTTCTTTATTTCTATGAGTAGTTCCATCTTGTTGGTCGGTTTGTTTAAAATGCAAGTCATGTCAGGAAGTTTTGTTTTCTCCGTATTTTACAAATTGACAAATGCATTAAACAGAAACCCTTTTGAAGAGACTGATGAAAAGTGTGGAACACAAAGTGATGGCATATCAGAGAAGTAAAACATCAGACTATAACCCAATCACCTATCCTCCTGTTATCTTAAGCTGTCTGAATTCCACTGTTATGGAGAAACTGTGCGCCTGTGCTTCTGAAAGACATGAAATAACCAGTAGGGGGGGTCTGTTTTCTACCCTCCCAGTGTGCTCCGTGCCTGGCTTCGTGAGAGAAAGGACTAATGCTGGCATGGTACTGTATTAGGCGCCCCCAGTAGAATAGTGGGTGAGCAGATCGCAAAGATGAATACAAAATAGACACCTACACACTCTCATCTCGTCCCTCTCCTTCGCAAAAACACTGCAGCATCAAAATCACAAATCACATGCTTCTGATTGTTTATGCACAAACAGTGGGTCCCTGATAGAATTGCCTACCAGTCCTGATAGAATTGCCCACCGTGTTTAAATTCACCTGCGCCTAGAAGCGTGTCCCAAACAGAGAGGCAGTTTGGTTCCAGATCAATGAGTCTCTCTCCCACCGAAGACAACAGATAATGCAGTGTAATGAAAGAGCCACCAAACGAGCTGAATAAATGAATGAATAAAGGAACGTGAGACCGGAATTCAGACGCCTACTTACTGCAGGCAAGAAAACCTGTTTTCCAATTGTCTGTTCTCTACAAATTATTCCACCTGCATACAAATGACAACCAAAACCAAACAGACATTTCAAAAAATGTGGAGGTTGTTGCTATACACCGAAAGGATATCCAAAAGGGTGTTTTGAATCATTTTGTGATACAGTATTCAATATAATCAAATATAAATGTTTTGCTGTCATTGAATGCTGAGAGCATGCAACTGTGTTGCCAAATGTGGTATTCAATCTGTCATCTGAAAATCATACCTGAGTGAAAAGGCACAATAAAGAAGCCAAATTAAATAAACAAATAAGAAAAGCAAAACATTTCAGCAGCAGTGTGAATGTGAATATTCTTTTTAAACCTTAAAAAAAATATTGAGTCCAGTTTGGGTTATAAAATATTGGAATAATCTGTATGGAATTTGTCCACTACTTCAAACTACTTTCATAACAGAGTGGCTTGAAGTTGAGAGATTCTGGTCCACAAGCATGCACATGTACTATTTGATACAGTGTCATTCACATGCATGGGGAAATGAAGATGACTGGTTTTTAAATTCACAACACTGGGGATGCAGTTGATGGTCAAAATATTAAAATAATTCCACCTATTTGGTGATGTGATCCAGATACTTGTAAGCCTGAATGAGACAGGGTCAAATATTTTATTACATATATCATTTGATTCAGTGTATTTAAAATGACAAATAGCTGTGGTGAATTTTGGAGAATTTTCCTATATGGTATAGATTACAACGATGATGATCACATAAAATCCTTTAAATCACACATAAAGCCCCACTAAAAACATATATATTTTAGTGGGACTATATATACTGTATATATATATATATATATATATATATATATATATATACAGTATATATATATATAGGTATATATGTATGCTACATTGTAGAGATACTTTGGGAAATGTAGAAAAATACATTTAGAAATATACTACAGGCACTGTTTTATGACTTTGCTGCAGGAGTGCATCAAAGATCATGATGCATGAAACAAAAAATAGTTATCTCCTACCCAGCATGTGGTTGGCCACATGAACTTGGATGTCCCATTCACTGTAGAATACCATCTGACATTTGATGCACTGGTATGTCTTCTTCTGAAAAGAAGGAGAAGAGCATGCTTTTTATTTCTTGCTAACGTTAAGTAGAAGATAGTACTACAAGTTACAAATTAAAAACAATTTCATAAACTCAGTTACAATATAACACTGATCAAATATACCTCTTCGATTTGTGATGGGCTGGCTCTAGGCATGGGAGACACCTGGGGTGTCTTGAGCTGCCCACTGTTGCTATCCCCAGCTTGTTCTCGATGCACTGTCTGGACATGATTTTGCAACTCAGCTTCTGACTCAAACTTCACATTGCAGCTGGAGCACCGTGTCTTGCCAGCAGACAATGAGGATGTGGAAGAGGATGAAGACGATGAAGAGACAGCTTTGCCTTTCCCGTCCCCAGGGCTGAGACTCTCCCCCTGGACCCGTGCACCCATAGCTGGTGCTGGAGTCGTGGATCTGCCCTGCTGTTGTTGCCTTCCTCCATTCATTGTTGGGCTTGAGCTTTTGGAACCTGCTGCTGCCACACATGATGCACAGAGTCCATAAGGCAGGCCGTTGATGTCCAGCTTAACAAGGTCTTGTTTGGACCTGAAATCTTTCAGACAAGAGGCGCACTTGAAAATTTTCTGTGGATGCTGTTGGTGATGGTTATGAGCGATGATATTGTTGCGGCCCATGGGCTGGTTGCCAGACATGGTGCCTGTTTTTTGCATGTGAAATGTACCATGGATCTTTAGCTCCAATGTGGAGGTGACTGTCTGCATGCAAACAACACAACGGAAACCTGTCAGGGAGTTCCTTAGGTCAGGGTGCATCTGGCAGTGCTCTAGAAAGTCCTCCTCACATTGCAGAGGCATCTTACAAATGCGGCAGCTACCTGTGTCCAGACTCTTGCTATGGGTGACCTTGTGCTCAGTCAGGGTGAGTAAGGAAGGGAAGCGCTCCCCACAGATGGGACACATGTAGTGCTTGACAGGCCCAAGGTGGGTCTGCATATGTTCCCTCAGCCCAGCCTCAGAGAAGAAGGTGCGGGAGCAGACATTGCACTTATGGTTGCCCTTAATCATATCAGCTTTCCTTTTCATCATGGCACTCTCACCAGGGCGAATATTATGATCTCTCAACTGGTGGTTAGTGAGGAGTGAATCCATGGTGTAAGATGCCCCACAAATGTCACACCCATACATGGGCTCTGCAGTGTCCACCTCTTCCTCACTTCCATCACGGCTGTTGTGGGACTCCACAACAGTTCCCCCCACTGTCCCAGGGCCATGGCTGTTTGTCAGAAGACCTTGTAGCTCAACATCCTCTTTAGGCTGACCTTCACCTCCACTTACAGAAGAGCCATTAGCACCGCAGTTCTGTGTTTTTCCCTCAAACACACAGTGTTTCTCTCTCAAATGCTTCTCCAACAGCACAATTGCATGGAAAGCCTTACTGCAAAAGCGACAGTTATACTTCTTGCTGTGGGTGGTGATGTGGCACTGCAGCTCCACCTCTGTGCCAAAGGACTCTCCACAAAAAATGCAACGATGGGCACGGCCCTGGTTTTCCAGATGGCTGTGTTTTACATGTAGCTGTAGGTCAGTCTCATGCCTGAAATCCCAGTTGCAGGAGGTACAGCGATATACTTTCTTCTCATTGCTGTGCTTTACAGCAAGGTGAAGCTGAGTGGACACCTTTGAGTCAAACACTTCTTGGCACAGAGTGCAACGAAAAAATACAAAGGTATGCATGTCAAGCAGGTGCTTCTGCAGGTCATCCACTGAAGTAAATTGCTTGTCACAGCTCTCACATATGTAATAAGTGGAGGTAATTGTAAAGTGAATTGTCACATGCTTTAGCAGGGACTCTTGGTTGGGGAACTCTTTGTTACACTGTGGGCATGTTAGTTGAGGATGCAGACCATCTAAGTGAGTTTTTAGGTGAGTCTGGAAAAGGTCTAAACTGGTATACTTGGCTCCACACTGGTTACATATGAACTCACTAGAAGTACGTGAAGCTGAGCTGCCATGTTTCAACATGGTAGGTTCCACAGATATTGGAGAAGAAGGGCTGAGAGTGCGCAGAGATTTCTTTCCATTGTTGATGTAGTTCAGTGCGAGTGGAATATTCTTGTGATTCTCCTTGATGTGTTTGTTTAGTTTCAGAACACTGTTGAATATGGGGGAATTTGTGCAGTATGAACAGGAGTACACTTCTACAATAGGCTCTTTGGGAGTTACAGCCAGAGGGGAGTCAAATCGCAAGCTTCCCCCATCTAAGTGAGTCTGCCGAACATGCTCCTCCAAGGTAGCCTCAGTCAAAAACCCCATGAAGCATTGGGGGCAGAAGAAGGCATTGCTCTCTTTGGCCACAGGACTAGGAAAGCCATGGGAGCAGCGGATGTGTTCCTGGAGTGCATTGAGGTCACCCAACACCTCAGGGCAGAAGTTGCACTGAAGAAGGGCATCAGGCAAGCTAGCTAAGAGGGCAGCATGATCGTCTGCATTGTGGACCTGCTTGAGGTGTTCATTTAGATTTAATAAAGAGGGGAGGACTTCCAAACAAAACTGGCAAGTATGAGCCTGCTCTGGCTTGTCCAGATGCATAGTCCGCAGGTGAATTTGAAGCACCGCCAAACTAGAGAATAGTTGCTTGTTACAGTAGATGCAACTGTAGGCGACTTTAGGCTGTTTCGAGGAACGTCCTCCCAAGTCAGATGTGTTCTGAGCAGCTCTCTTTCTCCTCCCCCTTGTCTTGGGCACTGGCGGTGCTGTCTCCACCATTGTGGAGCTGTCAACAGAGAGGTTGGAATCGGGAGTGGTGCTAGAAACAGAGGTGTATCCCACTGTTAGCAATGAAGGGCTGTTACTATGGTTACTTGATTCAGGGAGCTGGTGGATGTCCATGTGAGCATAAAGGTCTTCAACAGAGAGAAAGTGTTCAGAGCAGATAGTACAAGTGTGGCCCTTCCTGTCTCGGCTGTGGGCGTGGTCAATGTGGGTCAGCAAGGTGCCCTCATCACTGAACGGCTCATGGCAATAGATGCACTGCAGGGTGGCACCCAATCCTCCATCCTCTGATGGAGAGCACTCTGGGTGGCACTCTGCAATGTGCCGCTGGAGCTCCTCTGGTATATCAAAGCCCTCCTCACAACGGCTGCATTTGCGTGTTTCTTTCACTTTCCATTCCTCAGCTCTAGAGGTGCTGCCGTCTTTGCCCCTTTCGTGTACTTGCATGTGGCCATGGAGAGAGCTGGAGGAAAGAAAGCCTCGGCGGCACACAGGGCACTTGTGGGGTTTGTTGGAGGCGTGAGTTTTCATGTGGATTTTGAGGTGATCACTGCGGGAGAAGGCAGAGTCACACTCTCCGCAGTGGTACTTCTTGTCACCTGTGTGGAGCTTCACGTGTCTATCCCGGCTACGCTTGTGCTTAAACAGTCGGCTGCAAAAGGTACAGCTGAATGGGAGTTTATCACCGTGACTCTGTTCGTGGCGCTTGAGAAAACTTAGGCGACTGAAGGACTTGTCACAGAACTGGCATGGGTATGGTAGGCCAGGGCCCCCTTCCTCCTCGCCAAAGTCATAGTCCTCGCAGTGTCCTGGAGAAGTCTGGTCCTTACTGGAGGGAGATGATGCTGGCCAGGAACATGACGGGTCATCTTCTAGATCAGCACCATCTGAAAGAGAAAGAGGGAAAAAGAAAAAGAGGGAGGGTGTATAAGAGCTTTGTTTTTGTATGACTTTATCAGCAACACATTTGTCTCACTCTTTGAAATAGAAAAGGTGTGCCACCATGGTGTTATTTGTTATAATAATTATCAGGTTGACGTGTATGAATTTAGAATTCTGTGCAACTTAGATCTTTCTTTCTTCATTGAAAACAATACCTCTCCTTAGGTGTTATGCAAAAAAAGTTCATTTAAATATGCTACTTTAAGTATAATTAGAGAAGAGAATAAGTTGAAATACTTTACTACAATTAACCTTGTATGTGGCCATGTAATGGCTTAGCCCACTGTGACTCAAAATACAATCTCTCTGACATTTAAAGCCGACACAAGACAATGGCTGTACTCTAGGATGTAAGCCTGGCATGAGGTAAATTAAAACATTTCTATTATTCCTAAACAATGACTAGAATCATTTTGGAAAAAAACAAGAGTCCTTGAAATAACAGTAAGACCATAGGGGGAAAAAAATAAGTAGTTTTCAAGAAAGAGAAGATTAAATGTGCAATTCAAACCACAGCTACACATACCCTTTAGGAAAACTCCATTGCAAAGTAGATGCTTTTGTGAAACATGGGCATATCAGAGCATCAGTCAATAGATATCAGATTATAGAATATGCATTATTATCATATTTGTCAGTGTGGTTTGTGCAAAGCTGTGTAAGCCGTAAGGCAACTAATACTAGACGGATGAATGCGCTGAATGTGCTAATATGTGTGTTTTTCTGTGTGGGGGTGGGACAGGGGCAGAAAACTAAGGGGCTAAAATCTCACTCAAGGACAAGCAGGTGCAGAGAATGACCAGAGCCAACCTCAGTCAACTGACAATACGGCCCCCCATTCGTTTTACAACGTGTCCCTATTCAACATGCTTTGTTGCCGACATTCCATTCGATTGGTTCACTGTACAGTGATATGAATGGAAAACACAGAGCACCACTTTCCACCAGTTCAAAAGGTTACAGGCCACTTCTTCCCGCTGCCGAATTCTAAGTGCTGTGGACTTCCTTACCTAAATAAAACAACGTAATTCCAACCCCTTCAGAAAAAAAGTATGTCAAAAGGCCAAAACTTGGAATGGGAAAAACAAGAGGAAGCTGTGAAGATTTATGAGATGGACAACGGAAAACCATGAGCTCTTTCCAGGATCCAACCTCTGTACACTCCTTCAGCTGACAAATCTAAGTCTCTCTCTCTCTCTCTCTCACACTCTCTTTCTGTTGTTTTTACTGGGATATCTGCCCTTTGTCAGGATATCATGCCCTCTCTGAGCACTTACCCCCATCAGGGCCTATCTTCAGGAAACAGATGGGGTCGTAGGCCATTCCCTTGCCCCTCCAAACTGCTGAAAGCGGCACATTGAGAGCCCACCTCCACACAGCGACCCTCCCGGAAACCTCCCACCCCTGGCAAGGTGCCCACTCTGCAAACACATCTTACTCAAGGAGCAAACCTTGCCTGATTCGCTTGCTGTATATCTCATACATGTCTCAGTGTTCTCTCTCTCTTTGGTTTGAGGGAGGATGGGTGACTCAATACTATGCCCTCCTCCACAGAGGGGGCGGAACTGCCCTCTCTCATACTTCCTCCCGGGGTATAGGAGAAGAACACAGTGCAAGAAGAATGACCTCAGCCAATGCCTTACAGTCATTCATATTGGCTTTGAGACAATCGTATAAAATATACAAATAAATGGGCTGGTATACAAGGCTAAATGAAATTCTACTGTCTTAAATGATGGTGACTTTGCCTACAGACATCACTTAGCTGTCAGGGCAACCTCAATACATTTTCTGTTATGTTGTTGCTTCCTTCATGTATATTATTTATTAAGTGCCTTCACTCCAGCACCACACATGCATAAAGCCGTATCTGTGGGGGACATGTGGGAGTCACAAACATTGCTCAACTAGCAGAATAGAGGTCTAGATGGGCAAATATTAGGTCTGTGAAACATTACAGAAGCTGCCGCATGATAAAATAATATCATAACGTTGTGTCATGATACATTACGGCATCATAATGCGACTAATTCAGTACATATTGTCGAAGTCAGTCAAGAAATCCTCACATCAGTCTCAATAAAATGTTGTGCCGTGTGTCATTATGTCTATGTGAGTGTGAATACATTTAAAAAAAGGAAATACATACAAGAAAGAAAGAAACAAATAAATAAATAAGCTGGTGGGTGTTTTTTTTCTTATGGCATTCCCTGTTGAAACTGTAGATTTAAGGTACAGCGTCTCTCAAGTCCCACATAGTGACACACATACACACACACCCACACCCACACGTGTATGTGTACACACAGAACATAGATTCAAGTGCAGTGGCCATAAGCAAGTGTGTGTGAATAACTGTAGATGAAAAGAGCAATGCTCCTCAGGAGACCGCAAGAGGAAAGTGAGCGAGTGAGAGAGACTTGTTTTTTTCCTTCTTCACCCAGACAAGAAATGCCCAGGCCTCAGCAGCAGCCTGAGTAAATAAAAGAACGGGCCTTACTTCCCTGTCTCTCGGGCCGGGGGCCTGTGCACGCCAGCACTCTCTGTGCTGCTGCCAAAGGGGATGCTGGGGCCTGAAAAACTACACCCTGCAGCTGAAGGGCTGTCTTTGTTGGTCTGCCAAGGCCTTCCTGAGCATCCTCCAGCCAACAGCCTGTCATGTCCTGGGAGGAAGACCTCCATCTTAAGGCCTGTCCCTCTCTGGGAGTTCTGTCCCTACCCCCTTCCATCTCTTTTAAATGTCTCCTATATGGAACAAAACAACCTTGTTTGGAGAGCTGCTATAGGGGATGGCATTAAATGTGTCAGAGCCATATTTACTAGCAAGATAGAGTGAAGTTATAGTAGTTACAGTATAAACTTTTGCTTTAAAAAAGTAAATAAAATACAAACACTAACTCAAATTCAAGGAATATGCTCACAGTATGTAAGGTTAATGATGACATTTTCGAGCATTAGAGATTTTCTTTTATTAAAAAAGTAACCGCAAATAAATTCCCCTTTCACAGACTGCTCTGAGTTTTCACTGAGCCAGTCTGACCTACTCTTTATGCACCACTTCCTCAATGTTCATTTATAGAAGCCTTTTACCAAAGTAAATACTGCTGTTCAAATGAAAAACTTAACGCTCGGTACAGGTCCAATTTCTCCATGCAGAGATTCGCGCAATTAATATATGATGGAAATTGATGACATCTTTTCCCTTTGGTCGCCTTGTTTTACGCGATCATTTGAGAAGAATCACTGCAGTTGTTTGTAGACATTTTTTGCAGGACGGTAAGACAGAAAATTACAGGGAAGGCAGCGTGTGATTTCTAGACTGCTAAAACTTGAGAGAGGTTGTTGTGCTCTGCAGCAGCACAATCAATAAAACATACGTACAAAGTCATACATATTCAGAGCCAGTGAAATCACCTCCCATTGCTATATGTGAAAGTTTGGTTTTCGAAAAAACTTCTGATATGATGGAATTTGAAGCCCTGGGTGTGAGGAAATGTTCAGAAAGAGATGGGGCTTTTTGCCAGAGCATTGCACCGAGTCTGTGCTGCAGCTCTTTGAATGCACAGTATTCTGCAAATCTTTGTGTTTTCTAATGTCATTTGACAACACCTGCTGTTTACAAGCCACAAAACACCAATTGAGGCAGAAGTGGCACAAGTGTCTTTGGTAATGTGAAACACTTTGTGAACCATATTTTTTAGAAAAATTTTAAATAGGAGGAGGAAAGAGTTTTACCTTTTTTTTTTTATATGGACTTTTTTCATTTGATTGCATATTTAAACAAAGCTTGTTAGAAAGGAATTTGTGATTGTATTGTTTTGTTTGTTTGTTTGTTTTCAGTTGCACACCCCCCTGAAACCATTCAGTGGCTTTGGTTTGGGAATAACTCACTGCTTCGTATCTGAGTTCCTGGATGCCGTTCAATACGGCTTATCGCTGCCTGACAGCATAGTATATCTCTTCTATTTAGGAAGCCAAACTCTTATCCATGTCCAGGACCTTATCTTATCAGAAAACTGCTTTTGCTATCACTCATCTGCCACTTCTATCATAAGCCTAGACTTTGTTCAAAAGCCATTCTAGTAAGGCAAATCATGCCCACGCTTTCAGCCGCCAAACCCTGTCTTCATATGTGTCGTAGCACAGATCTGCACATAGTGGTTGTCATAAGAGATGTGTTTGTGTGAGTGTATTTGCGGCACATTGGGGATTAGGGATTCATTGAATAAACAAAAAGCTGACAACTTGTCTGATGTAACACCATGACCCCACTTCATATTCAGAGAAGAAGATCTTTTTACAGTTACTGGGAGAAGTAGTGAGTCTTTCCCGTGAGACAATGCATGTGTCATCTCCACGCTTTTCCTGTTCTGATGCCCAAATCGCATCGCGTGTCTGAACAACACACTATCATGTACGGCCCTGTTTGTGACACAACCACTTAAAATCTAATAGAGGAGGTGGCGGGAGAAGTTTTTTTTTACATTAGCAAAGACTCACGTCCCTCAGACTGAAAGAGAGAGAGATGGGAGGGGGGCTTGACGATGAATTTCTGGGACTTATTCCAGTAAGATGAACAAATTACTCAGTTGATTTCAGGAACGGGAGCTCAGCAGACACAGAGCTATTGGAAACGGTCTAGTATGGGCTTTATTCACAGTCGTCCTGCTACATCCCTGTTTTAAGACATCAAATCCAGTCAAAATGAAACAGTGATAATTCCCTATAGCTGTCAGCAAAAGTGCCAGGTGGCTAGACATCCAGTTGGCTAACACACACACACACACACACACACACAGACTGGGTGATATGGCTAAATATGTTATTATGCTAAAAATGTTTTATTTTAAATGAGTTGATATTGATAGTTATCACAATCAAATGTCAGATCATTTTAGATTGCTCCTGAAGGTATGCTGAAGAAGCCAGTTAATTGGGGGCTGCAAAGTTCTTAATCGACAGAAAACTGTTAAACAGAACAAAATGTGATAAAAGTTTCCTAAAAGTATTTAAAAAAAAACAACTACTCTTCCTTATTAATACATTGTCAGTCTCAAATAGAGTATAGCTTTTGCATGTGCGTTGTGTGTATACTTTGCTTATCTCGCTTATTTTTCTGAGTAGTAGCAGTATTTTTTTTTTTTTTTTACACATCACTGGAAAAACGTCAGCTCCCGCTCCCCAACAAGTTACAGATCAATCAAACTCACTGTGCCACAGGATGAGAAGGAGGGGCCGAGATTCCTTCTTTTACTAGATGTGGTAGTAAAACATAGGGCCCGACACAAAGAGCTGGGACATCAAGTGTTGTCCTGACTCTGTGTCCATTATTCTAGCCCTCATGGCTCTGTCCCTCAACCATGGGGAAGCGGCAAACTGTCAACTACTTTGTCCACATTACCCACGTCCCCCAGCTTAGACAGGAGCACTTGGTCACTGTCCCAGAAATCACGGCGCCCCAGTGGTGTCCCAGGAAAGTTAGACAAATGGAGGGCCAGAGGAGGAAAAGTAGGGCGGCCAGTCATCCTTTACTAGGCCTTTTCTTCCCATAATATTGAGACACTATGAAAAGTGGAATTCCATTACTTCTGTGCGCGCGGATACATCCCTGCCACTCTGGTGTCTGTCTTTGAAACGCAGACAAAAAGGACGTCATACTGATGATGATAATCGATCAATAATATTGCTTAAAATAATGCCAGTCGTCTGACATGAAGGCGGATGTTTGTGCATTGCGCCAGATCTGCCTCATTGTGTTTCCTGTGAAAATTAGCATCGCATAACAATCCATAACCGCAGTGTTTGAATGCCAGGGATGACTTAATGCTTGGTAACAAGCTTCTTATCCTTCATAACCACCCTGTGCTATCAGTGAGGTCAACACCATACGTACAGTAACACACACTAGAATATGATGGTGGAGCAGAAGGTATGAATTATGCATTTAACAGTTAAATAAAAATGGGCATTTAAACAATATGGGGAAGTGATCTTGTATTGTTTGTACGGCCCGTTCTGTGTTTTTGTTTGTGAGAGAAGTGGTTATTGCGTCACGGCAGGGCAAAGTGATAGAGACAAGCAATAATGCCAGGAATGTCATATTTTGCTGCTGTAAAAATCAAGCTTTCTTTTTTTTTTAACACTAATGCAGGGGGAAAATAACAGTAGTGACACTTAATTACCATATTTTTCAGCGACGGTGAATTTGGGGTGCTATTCAGAGTGCAGTGGGTGGGCTTGAGGGCATGAGTTGAATTTCACTTGATTTTAAGTGTTTGATTCATCAAACGTGAATCACGCTCAGACAAAAATACACGGCACAGCGCGGAGGTCATTATCTGAAATTTACCCTGACACTGGAGGTGTTTTTAAATGATTCATAAATGTGTATTAATGGCACCACAAACTACAAAAAATGACAAAGATATTTATATATTTATATTTATAATGTATACATATATATATAGTATTTATAATTTATAATACCTAAAGCAAAATAGATGAGGAGGTGTGAATTATAGGATGCAGGTGGTACAGTCTGTGTGTGGGTAGTGGTGTCACCTCCTGTAGAACGGCTGGTGGTGTGGAGAGGAAGGACAATTGACCACTTCAGGTGGACTCCAGCACAAACAGGAAGGACTCTGTTCCCCAGGTCTTGGCTGGACCTGCAGCCACAGTGAGCCTCCCAGGGGGAGAGAGGAGGATGACAATCTGTCCCCCAGCATGCCCCTTCACCGCCTGCCTCTCTTGCCTCACTACTCTGGCTCTGAGGGAGTGCTGGGCCAGGCGGGACTGGACTGGGCTATGCTTCCAATAGGCAGGGGAGCCTCTGTTTTGTGCATGTGTGCTATTCCCTCAACACTGCGGCAGGCCAGGCGCGGGACCCAGTGGACAGTCAGCTAGCTAGTCAGCCAGTCAGCCAGTCAGTGGCTGTGAGGGAAGCTGCAGCACTGTGCTGTACTGTGTATGACTAATATTTCCTCACTGCACACTTGGATGCTGTTTTATTTTCCTACACTCTTAGTTACTCATGGAAATGTGATTTATGTGATCATCTCAGAAAAAGAAAAAAAATGTTTTCATGCAAAGAAATGTGCTGAGTTACTGTATGGCTGCTTCATTAAAATAGGGTTTGCTCTGCAAGTTTCTGGTGGTGCTATCCATTACTTAAAACCAAGCACAGCACTCAGTGAATTCGGAAAATAGGGTCTAATTCTTTTTAATCAAACTACCTCATCGTGACCCATAAAACTTGGGCTAGACTTCAACAAAGAATTATTTTACTTTTAAAGGAAAACTTCATAAAGTTGGATCTATGTTTTGGTGCACTGGGAATATTTTTATAAAGGGTAGTTAGTCTGCCAATTGCCCATAAAAAGGTCTTACATCAACACCTCTTTTCTCCCACTGCAAAGGATGAAAAGAAACAAAAAAAAACACCATATGCACATGGGCAAACACCTCGAGCAATGGACTCCTGCGCTAGCGTTAGCTTTAGCATTTATCAGAAAAACCTGACCGTGCTTTTTGACCCATGACCCATAGTTGCCCTGATTAATACACTGCAGCTCTGTTTGATACATCCTCAACGCCATCTCGGCTTGTCAGTGGTAAAACAACTGGAGACAGCCCAGGAGGGAGAAGAAAACATGCATCTTGGAGAGGAGAGTGGGAGGAGAAGAAAAACAAGCATCAACTCAAGCAAGACGATGTATTTTCATGCATCCCTGTCTTAAATGTCAAGATTTCTTAACCCTCAGTGACTGCAGCACTGACACCTCTCCAAGGTTCACCAGAAACCGCATTCATTAATAATTAGCTTAGCCGAGAGGACAGGGATTGAGACTGAAAATGAGAGAGACCGAGCAAGCCTGCTAAAATTCAAACTTCTTTGCCTTCCCGTGAGAATCAAATTTCACTATAAGTTTTTTTTTTTGTTCATTCTTTCTTCATTTCTTGTTTTCCTGGTGTGTTGGCCAGAATCCCACAGGCAGCCCACGAACGAGCAACGCAGACGTCGCATCAGCCTTACTACTCCCTCCTCTCCTTAATCATGGCTCTAATACCCTCCAGATGAATAAACATCTTCATCCCCTCTCTGTTAAAGCCAGAAGGCTCCTCCACTCTTGAATCCAAGAAAGGCAGAAAGAAAGAGGCAGAAAGAAATGGAGAGTTGAAGACGGAGCGCGGGGAAAGGATGACAGATGGGAGGGTGGATCAATGTCGAAATGAACCAACAGCAAAGTAACAAAGCCGCGGCAAGATTCCTGGTTTTTTCCCCATAATTCGTCTGATCTATTCCCCCCTTGACACAATTATCACAGTCTCCCTAATTTTTATTTTCTTTTTAAGTAGATTTCTAAGGGGAGGCTGTGTTTTTTATGGTCATGTTTATAAAGCGGAGGTTTTGTGAGCTGTTGTGCAACCTTGTCGCCTCAGACTGTGTCCACAGACTGCACAGGAAGGGGGAAGGGGGCGGTGAGGGAAGAGGCAGGGGAGGGTGTCTCTGGAGAATGGGCCAGGCCCCAGACCAGCACTTCCTTGGCCCAGTAACTGTGCCAGAATAGTCACGACATGTGTGTACAGTATGTGAGCACAAATGGCAGACAGATTTGGGGGTTTGCTTTGATTCCCCTTCCATTGTTTTCTGTTGATATCCAAGTAGCTCATCATCATATCCTAATACCAGTATGTATTATGAAAACACACACGGATACACGCTCACAAACATGCAAACGCCTCACAGAATGAATCAGTCCCTGTGCTGCCCTCAACCTCATCATCATTTTCAATACCGGGCTGGAATATGAGGCCTGAATACAACCAGACAAATGACTACAGGGCATTTTATTTATTCATCCATCACTTCACATTGATTTATTCCTGTTTATCTATTTATCAGCTGAAAAAAAAAACCTTTCCCCTAGATTGTGTTTTTTCTGCAAGAAGTTTTAATGCTGATGCAGTTAGCAGAAAACTTTCAGGGTCACTGTAGGAAAAAAAAAAACTTCCTAAAAGAGATTATTGAAGTTCATCCCTTGAATACCCTCCTCTCACTCTGGCACCTCACTGGATACTTTGCCTTGCCCTATTTACATAGGCACAGCTCTCCTTGGCTTAGTAACCATTTACTTAGTTACACACCACCACCTGGGAGGCTATTTATGTTTCTCTCTCAGGAGAGGAACTCAGTATGACAGCCAACTAAAACCCCCATAAGAATGATCATTTCTTCAATACAAGTAAACTTTGAGGAGCAGCTCAAGTGTAACTTTACATTTGGAATTTGCTTCATAAATAATAATAATAATAAAAAAAAAATGGAATGGAATGTACATCAATCAGATATTAGAGATGAGTCATGTATTATGAGAGAGAGAGAGAAAAAAGTTAGAGCTTACTAAATCTTTTTTCGTTTTTTATAGATTGTAGACAGTTTGGCAAGTGTGTCCCAATATCTTAGTGTTTTGGCTTACCATGATGAACCCATTTCAAGGATCATCTTTCAGGAGAGTCCTCCAATATTAGCTATCACTCACAGTAACATCCATATCAGCTGATTACTTTTCATTGGACTGAGAAAACTATAACTATCATGCCATCACTGTAAAGAGAAGTACTATTATACCACTAATGTCACATGTCTTGTGTCACTGGTCAACATGCAATTTTGATTAGCTACTTTAAATATCAAGAGAATATTACCTATAAGGTGACCTTTAATTCAATTTGGAATCAGGAAGTGAGAGCGATAAAGGGATGATAACACACAACACATCGAGACCTACACACCTGGCAACAGGATCCATGCTGTTTTCCCCCCAACCTGCTTACAGTACATCCACCAAAAACCGAGGAAGCCGGTGGGTCAGCGCACTGCTCTCTCTCCCCCTTCTGTCATTTGTATTTTCCGTGGCGTTCTTGGGTTAGTGGGGTGACTGTCATCTCTGCAGCTGTTCATTGTCTGAGGGAGGAGTCGGCAATGGGGAATATAATCCCACGTACTCTGCATACAGCAGGGAGGAAATGTGGGCGCAGAGGTGGCGCACGGCCCCCTGGGTAATTTGTAAAACATGAGCCATGGCGCCCGAGTGCCATGCGGAAGCTCGGGTCAGGTGACTAAGTCACAGGTGCCCTGTGGGAAGATCTTTGTTGAGGAGGCACACCTCCCACCACAGAGCATGGTGGGCAAGACAAACATGGGACTCTCCAGAAAGGTGCTCATGTCTTGGCAGCAGAGGTGCTTTCCAGAGGTGGAAGCTCACTTTATCAGTTTCCATCTGCAC